>NW_012101477.1:2989110-3030565 GCF_000951045.1 Mandrillus leucophaeus
CTCAGCCTCCCAAAGTGCTGGGATTACAGGCATGAGCCACCGCGCCTGGCCAATTTTATATTATATTATTTTATATCTAAAAAACCTACCAGCAGATTCTAGGTCTCCTGGATGACCAAATACCACTTTAATTGTCATGGGCCTTATGACAAAAGAACAGAGGGGGGCTAAACGCTGAACCGTATTCACTGTGCAAGTGTGATTTCATTTCAGCCACACACTAGCCCTCACGTTAAATTACTTGTGTTCTTTTGAAATGTCTGATATTGAGGTTTTGTTTTTGTTGCGCTGGTGTATTGTCTCTGCTTTTCCAATTGTGTAGAGCTAAAAGGATAAGGAGTTGATACCTAGCTTTCTGTCTGAACATATTTTCATAAAATTGTAATAAAGATAATTTGTCAATTGTTGATGGGGGGCTGTGACTTTTTCCCCCTTTAAACGTGGTTCCTTTATTACTCAAGCGTGAGAAGCACGCATTTAATTCATTCTGACCAAGTAGAAAATAAGCTTCACACATTGGTGCCCCACACACAGCCCCTGCCACCCGGATGGGTCCCCGTCCTCAGTTTGGCTCCCCCACTGCTGCCTTCGAGGGGAAATATGACAGCGTAATGAACAGTTGTACGACGTGCTATAAAAAGGCAATTAAGGGAACTATTGGACTGGGACAAGCCAGCGTGACCTGGTTAATAGCTCTGAGCGGAGCTGGGCCATGGGGAGGGTGAGATGCAGGAGGGGGAGGGGCTTGCTGTTTCTCAGTGAGGGGCTGAGGTTGTTTTATCCACTGCCTGCCAAGTACCGAGGGGTTCCCAGGCTAGACTCATGACCACTGGGTCCAGGACCAGCCTGAGGGGAACATTGCTTCAGGGTTCAGCTCTGGAGTCAACTCTGCCACTACTGGTTGAGTGACCCTGGGCAGGTGACTCATGACCTCTCTGCTTCAGTTTACTCATCTATTAAATGGGGATAACAATGATCAGCCTAGAACTGTGCCCCAGGAGGGGGAAGAAGGGGTGGATCATTCACTGTTAAACTGGTCAGAGCTGGGAGCTGCACATAGCATTCAAAGGAAGGTGTAGAGGAGGCTTTTACTCGTGTTAGTAGGATCTCTCAACACAGTTCAATCTGTGGCTGTACCTAAACAGCTCCCTGGGCTTCCCCTCCTCTGCAGGGTGAGTTCTTTGATCCGATCCCCTGTAGTCACCGTGTGGTCACCACCTTGAGGCCACCCCTCCTCTTTGGACCCTTTCTCTCATCCCCTCAGCTCTTCAGTTCCTGTCTCCTTCAAATGCCACTATTTGTGAGTCACCTTTGGCATATGCCAACCTTTGGGATGGAGACAGAGAGAAACCCTTCCCGCCCCATCTGCATGCCTGCATCACTCCACTTCACAGTGCTGGTGGGAGGATTGAGGAGACATCACATGGAATGTAGGTAGTGAAGCACCTGGCACTTAGTAAGTGCTCAATAAACTCTGGCTATTGTTATTGTTGTCATGATGGGGAAAGGTCTGGGTTTGTATTGAACACCTAGCAGAGTGCCTGACACATAGCAGGTGCCCAATACATATTTGGCGAGTGAATGAATGAATGAAATGTCCCTTGGCTCCATTGTCTGCACTCTGTGATTGAATACACTAACCCCTCTCTGAGCCTGTTATTCATTCATCAAAGAGGGATATGATCTGGCCCCAAGGACCGGAGAAGTGGCTCACCAGCTATAAACTCCTGCTCACCGTAGGGACTGGTTCTGTTCACCCCTACATTCATCTGTGCTTGCCTTTTGGGTATCTGAGTGCTTAGGGGGTATCCAGCCCCCTACCACACATGTTTATTCTAAAATAAGAAACCAGCAGTGCACGTGGGTCTGAAGGGCCCCTCCCCACAGTCTCAGATGGAAGTGGCTCTGAGAGCCAGCCCGACAAAGGAGCAATCAGGGGTGATTATGGCTCATTTAGGGATAGCTTGGTGATTGGCTGAGAATCCCCAGCTCACTCCTTGCTCCAGATGAAGAGGGCCTGAGTCCTTGGGCTCCTTCTCTCCAGCGCCTGGCCAAGGGGGGTGCTGCAACAGGCAGGTGAAACACAGGAGGCAGCCTGTCACCCAGGGCGCATGGGCCACAGGCTTATGCATTGGCACTTCAGCCTGCATCTGTGGGCAGGATGCTCTATAACCTTGTAGAGTTATAGAGCCAGCCCTGGCCTTTTCCACCATCCAGCTGCCCCCAGGATGAAAACAAACTCCCCTTACCCACAACCTGCAAGGCCTGGTGTGTCCCAGCCCCTGCCTGCTTCAGTAGCCTCCTATCCAGCAACTCAACTAGATCTCCTTAGTTCCAGCTGCAGGGGTTGATCTGCTTCCCACCCTGACTCTCATTTACTCTCATTTCTGTGGTTCAGAATACACTTTAAAGCAGACAGCGCTGAACTCAAATCCAAGTTCCACCGCTTTGTAGCTGTGTGACCAGGAAACACTTCACCTAGCAGAGCCTCAGTTATGGAATCTGCTCAGTGGGGCATGATCAGTGGCCTCCCTCCTGAGGTGGCGGAGAGGATTACATTCAAGGTGATAGCGCATCTGAAACACCTCACATGCAATCTATCCTTCATGGATATTAGCTAGTATCATCATTCATTCCTAGGTCACTGCTTCGATGTCATTCCCTCCAGAAAGCCCTCTTTGGGTATGCCCCTCTTAAGTCTTCCCGCCACCGTCTGTGCTTTGCCCCGGCATGTTGCCCATCCATGCGGGTGTGGCTGACGTCTTTCTCATCCTTGTATCCTGTGCTCAGCAAGAGGCTGTAAAGGAGGCTGTCCACGGGCCTGTGGACAAACCACTGTGCTGATGGCGAGGAACAGATAGAGATGCCTCTAAGGGCCTGGACCAGGGGAGGTGGGGCTGAGTCCTCAAACTGTCCAGCTCTTTGCTTCAGCAAGACCTATCTCCTCCATCCAGCCCCTGCCAAGATGTCTTCCACCCACCTCTCAAGCTCCTCCCAAGGAGGCTTCCTGGACTCCCCACAGCTCACAGTGGTGTCTATAGAAAACAGAATGTAACCTTCTCTCCTTCCATTGACTGCCTCTAAAGGCGTGAATTTGAACTGAGTCTGTGCTCTTCTGTTCTTTTAAGACAGGGTCTCGCTCTGTCACCTAGGCTGGAGGGCAGTGGCGCAATCACAGCTCACTGCAGCTTCAACCTCCTGGGCTCAAGCGATCCTCTCACCTCAACCTCTCAAGTAGCTGAGGCCACAGGTGTCCACCACATCTGGCTAATTTTTAAAACATTTTTTGTAGAGGTGGGTGTCTCGCCATGTTGCCCAGGCTTGTGCTTTCTTAATAATAGTCATAATAGGCCAGGCATGGTGGCTCATGCCTGTAATCCTGGCACTTTGGGAGGCTGAGGTGGGTGGATCACCTGAGGTCAGGAGCTTGAGACCAGCCTGGCCAATATGGCGAAACTCTGTCTCTACTAAAAATACAAAATTAGCCGGGCATGGTGGCAGGCATCTGTAGTCCCAGCTACATGGGAGGCTGAGACAGGAGAATCGCTTGAACCCAGGAGGTACAGGCTGCAGTGAGCCGAGATGGCACCACTGTACTCTAGCCTGGGCAACAGAGCGAGACTCTGCCTCAAAAAAAAAAAAATAAAAGAGAAGTCATAATAGTTATCACTTATTGAGGACTTACTTTTTCCATCTAATGTGCTAAGTGCCCCTCATGTATTCTCAACCTCAGTCACCGGCTTAGGTCCAACAGGGCATTACTGAAAGAATGCTGTGGTCTCAGATAATTATGGGAGGGGCAGCCTCAGGAGCACGGCCTCAGGAGAGCCAGGACCAGAGACCCCTCTCTTCTCACTTCCGTGCTCTCAGCATGTCATCTTTTCTTCCGCTGTGAACTTCTTCCATATTGAAGTAAACATGACGCTAACCACTCCCAAGCCTCCCATCTCATAGTTATTACCGCTGGAGTGGAACCAGCTATTTATCATAAGCTTGGCTTGAAAAGTCCTGGGGAAGGACTTTAGTCAGCTCAAATCAAGCACCGTGCCCCCACCCACCCCCCACCAACTCCAATAAATATGGAATCATTGGCTGGGCGTGGTGTCTCACACCTGTAATCCCAGCACTTTGGGAGACTGAAGTGGGCGGATCACCTGAGGTCAGGGATTCGAGACCAGCCTGGTCAATATGGCGAGACCCCATCTCTACTAAAAACACAAAAAATTAGCCGGGTATGCTGGCACATGCCTGCAATCCCAGCTACTCGGGAGGCTGAGGCAGGAGAATTGCTTGAACCTAGGAGATGGAGGTTGCAGTGAGCTGAGATCACACCACTGCACTCCAGCATAGGCAACAGAGTGAGACTCCAGCTCAAAAACAAAAACAAAAAACCATGCAATCACTGGGTTGCCACAGTCTTACAGTCAGAGTCAATGTCAGCGTCAATGTCATATAAGACTGTGACAACCCAATGATGGCCCTGTGGATGGGGATGGGAAGAGACAGTTCTCAGAGTAAGGACAGGCACTGGACAGGCAATGACAGAAGCCCACCAGATACTGCCACATTATTCCACACACCTGGAGACCAAGAAACAGAGAGCAGGATCACCTTCCCCAAGGCCACACAGCAACAAGAGCCAGAGTCAAGACTCAAACCCATATCTGTCTGTCACCAAAGCCAAAATATTTATCAGAGGTGATTCTGAGGTTCCACAGCCAATGACAGGGATGCCAGAGAAGCCACAGCTGACACAGAGAGTTTGGGAGGAAAGGCTGGCTGGGGAAGAAAGTCAACAAGAGCTTGGTGTCACATCGCTGTTAATGGAACCCATCCTCGGGTCAGACTGCTTTGATTTGAATCCCAACACTACCTCTGCTGGCTGTGAGACCCAAGAGAAGTTATTTTACTTCTCTGTGCCATTTTCTGAATCTCTAAAATGGGTCAATAATAGTACATTCCTCATAGGGTTGTTGTGAGGATTAAATGAGATAATGTGGGTAAAGTCCTATGCATTTTAGTAAACACAGTAAATGGCAGCTTTGATAATATTGTTATTGCTGTTGGTATACTTATTATTATCAACACTGATCATATTCAGCCTAAAAGGATGGTGGTACTCGCAGGTGGGTACACGAGGCAGGAGCCCCTGAGAGAGGTCAGGCCAAAGAAAAGTGTCTGTTCCCAGCATGAGCAAACCTTGTTAAGAAAAGGGCGTTTGATGGCACAGGAGGCCATGGCCTGGACCAGTCTGTCACCAGGCTCCAGGGAAGTGCCCAAAGTTATTTGAGCTTTGTACAGCCTGCTGGAGACCTCCCTCTGCCCTTGATCCTTGCAGCTGCAGACCAAGGCTGGGGTTTTTTTCTTGGGGATTCACAGCCTGGTCTGCTTTGTCTATCAACATGAAGGTCATCAAAGGGTTACGAGGCCTCTTAGGTGTAAAAACCAAATGAATGTGCTCATCAAAGGCTTCCTACAGAGGATGTCCCTCTATAGGACACAGGCCTCCTAGTGTGGGATCTCTGAGTCTAGATCCCAAAGACAAGGAGAGATTCTTGTGCCTGGACAGCACCTAAGCCCCTCAGTGTTGGGTCAGCCATATCCAGCTACTGGCTCCTTCCTTTGGCTCCAGAATCAACTCTGACCCTAGGTGCAGTGCTGTAGACTTCCCCCTACCCCAGTCCTTCCAGTCCACTGTGCTGGGGCTCTCAGTGTCCAGTGCTCCCTGAGAGCATCTGTGCTATTTCCACATTTGTCTTTATTTATTTATGAGATGGAGTCTCGCTCTGTCACCCAGGCTGGAGTGCAGTGGCGTTATCTGGGCTCACTGCAACCGCTACTTCCCGGGTTCAAGTGATTCTCCTGCCTCAGCCTCCCAAGTAGCTGGGATTATAGGCATGCACCACTACGCCCAGCTAATCTTTTTTAATTAATTAATTAATTTATGTATTTAAAAAGTTTTTGGTAGTTTTTTAGTTTCACCATGTTGGCCAGGCTGGTCTCGAACTCCTGACCTCAAGTGATCTGCCAGCCTTGGCCTCCCAAAGTGCTGGGATTACAAGCATGAGCCACCATGCCCAGCCCACATTTATCAATTACAAATGTAATCTTGATGTCAGAGGGATTATGCCTACCCCAGTGTCATGGCATATAGAAGTCTCTCTACAAGATATTGAATATTGTGATGTTTCTCAGGAGGTGGGTCTTGGGGAGAGGTGACAAGGAGAAAGCAGGGACAATATTGCTTTTTCTTTTCTTCTTCTTTTTTTTTTTTTTTTGTTGTTGTTGTTGTTGCCTCCTTTGCCTTTTGTATCCAGGCCTTTGGGCTTCTCTTCCCCTTCCACCCGAGGGTGATCTCCAGCCCCTCTATGAGGTCTTTTTTAACATCTCTAGCCCCACTAGCCCACACCAACTGTACCCCTCAACCATCGTGGGAGTGTGCAGAGGCTACCGGCTATCAACAAGAGAGATGTGAAATTTAGAGAAACAACTTCGGAAAGCTTGAGGCCCCTGGGAATTCATCTAGTGTTTTCTGGTTCAAGATCAATAGGTTGGAGAACTCCAAGCCCTTAATTATACTGACTCCTTGAGAAGATGGGCTGTAACTAGGTATTCACTGCACACTCCCTTCCCTCCCCAGCCATTAAGCCAGGTGGATCTTACTCAACATTTTCTTGGAGCAGAAATTTTCTATTTCTTTGTTTTCCTTTACTTGATTTATTTTTTAACTTCACATGATTTAGAAATTTACAAAATATATAATGTGCATATAGGGTAAAGTCTCCCTGTAACTCCTCTTTCCCATCTACCCATGTTCTGATTGTCCCTAACCACAGTAACTGGTTTTTGTTGTTGTTGTTGTTTTTGAGACGGAGTCTTGCTCTGTCACCTGGGCTGGAGTGCAGTGCATGATCTTAGCTCACCGCAACCTCCGTCTCCTGGGTTCAGGCTATTCTCCTGCCTCAGCCTCCCGAGTAGCTGAGATGACAGCTGCATGCCACCATGCCTGGCTAATTTTTTGTATTTTTAGTAGAGATGGGGTTTCATCATGTTGGCCAGGCTGGTCTTGAACTCCTGACCTCAGGTGGTCCACCCACCTCTGCCTCCCAAAGTGTTGGGATTACAGGCCAGTGACTGGTTTCTTAAGTAGCCTCTCATTTGCCTATACCACAAGTACAACTATTAATATATAAGCGAATACACATGTATATTCTTACTGTTCTCTTCTCTCTTTTTTTTAACACAAAGATAAAGGATTCTACACCCCATTGTGTACTTGGCTCTTTTTTTCACTTAGCAATATGTCTTTCTAGATCTTTCACAAAAGAATATAGAGATTATTCAGTACTTGTAAGGAGCTGAGAATGGACAGCACTGTATTTCTCCTTTCTTCTTTTCTCTATAGCTTTACACTCTATATCTTTCCCCAAATAGCTATGCCATTCATTCATTCATTTGCTGGTTCCTTTATTCAGCATTCACCAATCTCCTGCTTTGTGCTGGGCCCCTTACCGGGTGCTGGGGCTACAGAAATAAATTAGCCCAGCTCCCCCTTCCCCAGGGCTCAGAGGCTGGGGGGAGACGGGGGGCATGAATGAGTGACGGGGAAGATCCTGACTCATTTTAGTGTCTGTACCTTGCCTTTTTGATGCCATTAGTCTCAGTTGGATTTTCTCTTCCCTTTGGCCACACACTGGCCAGCCTGCCCATCTGGATGTCTAGGAGGGATCAATTTCCCCCAGTCTGGGGCAATGCTTTTTGTTTTATTTATTTACTTATTTATTTATTTTGAGACAGAGTCTTACTCATCCAGGCTGGAGTGCAGTGGTGCAATCTCAGCTCACTGCAACCTCCACCTCCCAGGTTCAAGCAATTCTCTTGCTTCAGCCTCCTGAGTAGCTGGGATTACAGGTGCCTACCACCACACCTGGCTAATTTTTGTATTTTTAGTAGAGGCAGGATTTCACCATATTGACCAGGCTGGTCTCAAATTCCTGGTTTCTCACCCACCTCAGCCTCCCAAAGTGCTGGGATTACATGGGTGAGCCACCGCACCCTGTCCTAGGGGCAGTGATTTTGGAACTAGGTTGGGGAACACCTAAGGATCTCTTGCAGGGAAGTATGTCTAAATTTTATAAAAGAATATTCATCATCAGAATGTCCATGGCTCTTCCGGGAACAAACAAAAATTCCCATTATGTTCTTAATACAAAGAACAGAAGATGATGCCCAGCTGAGCTTGCTACCTGGTGAGGCATGCAGAATCCAGAGCGAGAGAATTCAGAATGGGTCTGAAATTTTGTGGATGAAAAGTTTCTTACTCACTTTTGATGTCTGTCATATGCATAGGGTGTACTTTATGCACTGAATCATTTACTATTTCAATGTAAAATAGTAGGACAAGGATAACAGCATCTACCCTCTGAAACCACAGAGCTACCATGGATAGGACTTCACATCAAACACTGTCCTAGTGACCTTACAAGGTAGATACAATCATCAGCACCACTTTGCAGAGGAGGAAGATGAGGCACAGGGAAGTTAAGTAACTTGCCTAGGCCAAATGACTAGTAAGTGACCTAAATGGGTCTGTCTGGTTCCAGAGCATGCGCTCTGACCACTACATTATACCATCCCGTTAGGGCCCATTCCACCTCTCTGTGTCTCCAGCTTTCTCATCGGTAACATAGGCAAAAAAAGTACATCAAAGGCTGATTTGAGGATTTGAAGAGATAATGCCGGCCAGGCATGGTGGCTCATGCCTGCAATCCCAGCACTTTGAAAGGCTGAGGCAGGCAGATCACGAGGTCAGGAGTTCAAGACCAGCTTGGCCAATATGGTGAAACCCCGTCTGTACCAAAAATACAAAAATTAGTCAGGCATGATGGTGCGTGCCTGTAATCCCAGCTACTCAGGAGGCTGAGGCAGGAAAATCGCTTGAACCTGGGAGGCGGAGGTTGCAGTAAGCTGAGATTGCACCACTGCACTCCAGCCTGGGCAACAGAGCAAGACTCTGTTTAAAAAAAAAAAAAAGAGGTAATGCCTGTACAGTATGTAGGACACTGCCTACTTCACTGTTATTAATATTATAAGATTAATACCAATAATACCACTATCCTCAGGCTGCCAGGGAGGGATCACTTGGGATCACAGTCCTGTCAAGACTGCTTTTGCAGCCAAAAGGCAGGGAAAGGTGAGGGAGAAGGGGTCAGGGAAGCTCATTGTGTTAATAAACTCACCTCTGTGTCTCAGGCCCCTTCCCTGCTTCCCTGGAGCTCATCCTCTGTTGGGCATGCCAGGGTCCCTCTGGGCAGGGGAGTCTGTTTTGGTTCCATTTCCATTACACACTCGGCTGAGCAGGGGAGGTGGAGAGCCGGCAGCAGCCAGGCAGTAATTAATTGCCTGTTTGGACTCCTGCTGTCGCCTCGCTGGGAGGACGCAGGACAGCTTGCGCCTGGGCCTGGGCTGGCTGATGACTGGGAGAGGAGAGTCCCTGCTTGTCCTGCCCCCACTGGCCCCTCTGAATCTGTACCCAGGCCAGTTTGGGCTGGAACTGGCAGCAGTAGAAGCCCCATCTGTCCATATTGAGGTCCTCACCAGCATTACTAAAGACCCCCTCAGAATGCTCTGCCGCGGGGGCTGTCTTGGAGGTAGCGAGGGTCACTTTGCTTTAGCCTCTGAGAAGCAGTGCTAGGGATGAGCAAAGCATCCTGAACCCAAAGCTTGAGAATCCTGGGTGTTAGTCCTGGCTTCTCCACTCACTGGCTGTGTGACTTTGGGCAGGGCACCTGGCATCTCTGAGCAACCACTATTCTCTTCTATAAAATGGTGAGGTGGGGGCAATTATACGCTTGTGGATTTGTGCTTTTTGTACCCCTAGAATTCACTGTCTTGGAGAATCATCTGCCCCCTCCCTCAACCCACCCTGAGAGGTGACCCAGGTGTAGACATCATCATTCTCTGTGGAGCTTTTTTCCAGCATGATTGAGAGAAAAAAAAAAAAAATACCCTGTTACTTAAAACCTAAAGAAGCCTGAATACTGAATAATATAATTACCTATCTTTGACAGTTGTAGGAATGGGTTGTGGAGGCATATAGCTGACTGGACTTTGCAAGCCTCAAACCACAAAGTTCATCTGCAGAGAGGACATCATCACTGTCACCATCATTACTGTCACCACCATTACCATCATCATTGCCATAATCTGGGCCCAAAAACATTTGCTCAAATGCAAATAGGGTTCCCAATCATTTGGCAGTGGCTTGCAGGAGCCCTGGATTCTGATGATGAGTGTAGCCTTAGTGGGAGGGAATATAATGATTACTTAGTGACGTCTTCCCTGGACACAGGAGGACAGAGCGCCATGGGCTGGTCATACCGTCTTCACTCCTTCTGGGTTGGAGATGAATGCTCAGGGTTAATTGACACCTCTGCTATTGGAAGCAAATATAGAATCTCAAAATAGAGACTTACAAGGACCCATAGGATACAGGTATAAATTTACCCAATCGAAACCAGAACTTACAGAGTCCTTCCTGCACCAAAAGTTGGAAGCTTGGCCTAGACTTGAGAGGGGAATTAAAGGACCTCAAGAAGCTGCTACGTACTTAAGACCTGGAGTGGTCCTGAGCAGAACTGGCAGGGAGCTCAAAGGGGACAACGGGATGTATCTGGCTCCAGAGGCCTGCAGTTGAGCCCCCTTGCCTGCATGGCACCCCCATCTGCTCTGCCATTGCTGGTTGAGGGATTTCTGGACTCACATCCTCCGTCACCTTGGAACTTGCATTTTGGCCAAGGCTGATGTCCTGAAAATTCTGCCACTGAGAATTTCTCTGATGAGGACACCTGAGAGAAAGGCTGAAGTTGGAGGCTCTTCCTCTGCAAGCCTAAGGCCAGGGTCTCCCATGGCCCTGTCTTGGGCCACAGAGAACAACAGTCTCATCAGCTCTGGAGTTCTATGACCCAGGTCCTCAACACAAAATTGTCAAACTGCAACTGACTAGTCATGAGCCACCCAGAGCTGGGTCTTGGAGGATCCTGAATTATCCTGACAAGCCAGGCACTGTCAGGTCTAAACAAAAAGTCCATTCCCCTGTCACTGCTATGGCTAGTAAAATGGCAGAAGTTTTATGATTGACCTGTTTCATGACAATGATTATGGCAATTTGGTGATGCTTTCATGAAATGTCAGTCACGTGATAACCGTTTTGTGTTAATTATTTCCCTGGGCTCTCATGACACCCCTGCCACACAGGTATTCATATTCCATTTTACAAAGAAGAAAACCCACCGGGTGTGGTGGCTCACTCCTGTAATCCCAGCACTTTGGGAGGCTGAAGTGGGTGGATCATTTGAGGTCAGGAGTTCGAGACCAGCCTGACCAACATGGTAAAACCCCATCTCTACTAAAAATACAGAAATTAGCTGGGTATGGTGGTGTACGCCTATAAACCCAGCTACTAGGGAGGCTGAGGCAGGAAAATTGCTTGAACCCAGGAGGCAGAGGTTGCAGTGAGCTGAGATCATGCCACTGCACTCCAGCCTGGGTGACAGTGAGATTCTGCCTCAAAACAAAAACAAAACAAAACAGCAACAACAAAATAAAGGAGAAAACCAAGGCTCAGAGAGTTGAAACAGCTTGCCCAAGGTCACATAGCTGAGTTTCAACCCCAGGCCTGTCTGACTAGGAGCTCGAGGGCACTGCAGCCTCATCTCCCTCCCAGGCATGTGCCTTAGTTCTCATTCCCCAGGCATCTGAAAGTCCATCCCGTCCCTCTGCATAGGGCACATGCTAATGTGTCACTGGGAACATCCTGGGCCACTTCTCATCCACTGAAAGGGGAAAACTCATGGCGAAGGAATCGGGGATGTCAAGTGTGGTAGGAGCTGGAGAATGCAGAAAGCATGTGTGGAAGATAGAGCTGGAAGGTAAGATAAAGTCACACTGTGTTCTAAACATCAGGCATAGGGAGCCATTGACTGTTCGGAGCAAGTTCATCAAGGTGGGCTCACTTTAGATAGCTGAGGTGTACAGTTATGTGAGGTAGATGTAGTCCCCCAGAGAAAGTGTTGTGGCCAAGAGAATAGGGGAAAGGGATGTCCCAATCTGAAGGGGCCTCAGAAGAGTTCTTGAAAGGGATGATACTTGGGTTGAGTCTTAAGGAAATATGAGGAGTTGTTTAGATAAAAAGGATGAAGGAGGGGCATTCTAGCAAGGTCCAGAGATGGGAAAGACCTGCTGCATTTGGGCAACTGAAACCTTTTGATGTGGCTGGAGCCTGGGGCAGGCCTGGAGAGGGGAGCAGGGCCTCTTGTCCATAAGAGGGGGTCAGGCAGCTAGGGCTGAAGAAGAGGAGGGGTGAGAATTGGGGAGCTGGGTTGCTGCAGGGCCAGACACTTCAGATCTGGAAGGGCCTGATGAGCAGGAGCTCAGTGTCCCAGAAGTCTCCTCCAGGGCCTGCAGCAGAGTGGTGGAGCAAGGACAGGAGCAGGGCTTGCAGGAGTGACAGTACCATGAACCCACCATATAGGGTAGGCCAGGGCATCGGGCCAAAGGGAGACTGCCCCCAGGAAAAGAGGGTCCTGGAGGACAAATTGGAAAAGTCAGCCTTTTATACTCCGTGAATCTGTGATCTAGAGTTTGGTCAGTTCATGCCACTATCACCCCCACCATGTTACTAACACCAGCATCTCTCAGCTGAATTCTGGCCAGCCTCTCCCGTCTGGGCTCCCTGCTTTTGCCTCGGCCCCTCCTGCAATCTCCACACAACACAGAATCTAGAACGAGGCTGTTATGACATAGGTCAGATCCTGGCCTCCCCTGCTCAAAGACTTTCAGTGGTTCCCATCTCATTCAGAACAATGGCTAAAGACCTTCAGGGTGGCCCACCAGTCTTTGTGGGATCTGCCTCCCCCACTCTGACCTCATCTCTTATCTTTCTCTCCATACCCAGCTTGCTGTTACTTGTCACTCTGGTTCTCTTCCTGCTTCAGGAATTAGCACTGACTATCCCCCTGCCTAAAACCCTCTCCTCCAGCATCCACATGGCTCTCTCCCTCACCCCTTCAGTTTTTACTCAAATAACGCCTTCTTGGTGCAGCCAAGGAGCCATATAACACAGCTTCCTGGAGGAGAAGAAATCCAAGGAGAAGGAAACTCAAAAGGAGGCAGCTCTGACTCAGCTTCCCAACTTGTACACTGGGACACCACTGGGGCAAGGCTGTGGCTCAGTGGGTGATGAAGGTGTCAGGACTTATCAGGGGGACTGGGAACAATTCAGGAAGTTGAAATAATCCCAGTTCTTACGTTCTGGTCCCATGAGTGGAAGCGGAGTTCTCCAGTCTTTTGATCTGGGTCAGAATTGATCCCTCTGCACAGAGGAGGGGGACTGACCATAGCACTAGGGGTTGGGAAACCAGAGCTGACACAGCAGTCCCTTCAGGGTGGCTTTTAGGGGCAGGGAGACCAGTGAGGAGACTAGTACAATTATCCAAAAGACAGGCAATGAAGTTGGGGTAGAGCAATGGCAGAGGGGACACAGGAAGGAGGTGCACTTGGTGCTGGGAACTGACAGGTCAACAAAACCAGGGCTAGTCCCTGCCCACGTGAAGCTTGTAATCTAGTCAGGGAGCTAGATATTTGGTCAAATAATCCAACAAATAGCCCCTTGGCCATGGGGTGCCACAAAGCAGAGGTTCAGGTGCTGTACCAGCCAATGCAAGGGGAAAGCCACCCAGCCCAGGAAGCAGAAGGTGATGACAGCCCTCCTGGAAGAAGAGCTGACACTTCATGGACACAAAGGGCAAGGCCTGATTCCCATCCGAAGTAAGTCTCAGCCCACGTTATCCCCTCCAGAAAGCCTCTGCTGGTCTCGCCATATGGAGGCACGTGCATCCTTCTCCACGGCCCCCTGCTCTGTACTACTCAGCACGTTCCTGATGCTACCGACGTGGGTGTCCACCAGCCCCAGCAGACGGGCCTTTCAAAGGCTATGGCCCTGTCCCAGCGTGGTGGCTCACGACTATAATCCCAGCACTTCAGGAGGCCAAGGTGGGCGGATCACTTGAAGTCAAAAACTTGAGACCAGCCTGACCAACATGATGAAACCCCATCTCTACTAAAAATACAAAGATTAGCCGGGCGTGGTGGCAGGTGCCTGTAATTCCAGCTACTCGGGAGGCTGAGGCAGGAGAATCACTTAAACTCAAGAGGCAGAGGTTTCAGTGAGCCGAGATCCTGCCACTGTACTCCAGCCTGGGCGACAGAGCAAGACTCCATCTCAAACAAACAAACAAATAAGCAACAACAACAGAAAAACAAAGGCTATGGTCCTGACCCATTGGCCTCATTTCCCCATTTCCCAACCTCAGTTCCTAGTGCTGGCAAAAGGTCAACGCTACCCAATACTGTCACTGCCCACTATGATGTGGGAGGTGGACACGTTCACCATCACTCTTGCTCTAGTTTGGGTTCCCCCCAAAGCCAGGACTTGAGTGGAGGTGGTTCGTTTGTGAGGCGACCCCAGAAAGAATGGTGAGGGGGTAGGAAAGGGAGATGGCGCAGGGGATACGGGGATATAGCCAGTCAAGGTGCATTAATGAGCAAGTCACTGCCATGGGCAACTGGGGCTCAATCCCATTGGAGACTCTGAGCAATCGTGTAGAATGTGCCTCAGAATTGGCCCAGCAAGGGGCAGAGAACCTGGATCCTTTATCCACTGACCCACCATCCCTCATAGGTTGAGGTTGCCCTCACCCTGGGGGGGAGGGGTTGTTAAATATCTGGCACTTCCAGGTTGTCCTGTGAGTGGACTGCACTAGCTCTCTTGGCACCAGAGGAAGACCTCAGGCTGAGAAGGGTGAAGTGAGGATCCAAGATGAGCAGCTGCCAGCAGGCCCTGGGACTGTCCACCCAGGCCTGAGAAGAACTTGGAGGTGGCTGAGGGCATCAGCTGTTTGCTGCCGTTCCCCACTCCAGGTTCCAGGACATTGTGTCAAGTCACTTGACAATCTTTTCTTCTGAGTCCAGACAGCTTCAGAATCCTCACTGTGGGGCCCTGGGGAGCCAGCCATCATCAGGGTGCCATTCGAAATGAAATTCATTTGCTATTCTAGTGAAGACCCATGGGTCAGACCCAAAATCCCCTCTTTCCAGCACTGGGGGAAAGGCTGGAATGCTGCTTTATACACTGGGAAGTGCTGGGCACTTGTCAGAGGCTGTCATCAAACTGACCCCCGAACAAAGCCCAGGCTCTCTATTCACAGGGGCTGATTTTCGGGCAGCTGGGTCCCACCACAGAGGGGTCTTTTTTCATGCAGTACTTTCCTGCAGGAAATAGCCAAAGCAGATGGTGGGGCTGCCCAAGGGAGACAGGCTGGGTTTATCAAAGAGCAGCAACATCTGACCATGCAGACATTGCTCCAAACACAGTCTGAGCAGAGGAATTCCATCCAGATGGTGCTGGAAGGAGGCCTCCAGAACTGGAGTTGCTGGGGTGGGGTGGGGTGGGGGGGGTTGGGCAGATTCTGCCCAGGCCAGCTGTTACCTCCCCCAGTCGGGGCTAAGGGGCCTTTGAGTGGAACTGCTGGCTGCCAGGCATGGGGGCAACAGCCTGTGGCCTCAAGAACAATGCTTTGGAAGTGGAGCCTTCTGACAATCAATTAAAATGATCAGACATCCAAAAGACCAGAGAGGGAGCAGATCTATTGAGAGAGCTTCACCTGAGTAGGCAGCTGCAACCTCCCAAATTGGGGGAGAAGCTCAAACAGCCAATGGGAGGAGCAGCCTGGCAGCCCCACCCCACACCCTTGTTGTTCCTCCTGCTGGTCAGCTGGATGCTTCAGGCTGAGGAGTTTTTGGATTTCTTCCCCTCACCTGTCTTAAGATTCCCGAAAAGCCAACACTTAGACAAGAATGTGAGTGCTAATAGCTGATTTTGCAGATGATTCCAGTTGGGGAATGGGGAGAGAGAGGGAGAGAGAGAGAGAGAATCCAAGAGTCCTCAGGTGAAGAGCCCATAGGACTCAGGGTACAAACTAGAGTGACCAGTGCTCAGGAGGTACGGGGCAGGGCACCAATGATGTCTGCAACATCACTTTCTCCATCTCCTCTTCCCTTTCTCCTTTTTTTCCTCTCTTGTTTTCTTCCTTTTCCCCTCTAGATTCTTACTGTGCCTCATGTTTCTCACCTTTTCCTTGTGGATCCTGGATTCCAGTGTTTCTTAAAGTGAGGTTCCCTGACTAGCCAGGAGTCTTGGTATAAACGTAGACCCCAGGACCCTGCTCCAGCCCTAGTAAATCAGAATCTTTGCTTATAGTCCATTTAGGTAAAATTCCCCAGTGCTTCTGATGCATGTGGATGTTGCTAGTCTAACCCCCCTGCATCATCGCTGCAGCAGGGATTTGCAGATTCTGGAATCCCCAGGTTCTGCCCTTGCCTCCACCTGTCCACCTGCCTCCCTTGGGCTTGGATGCCACTGGCTGACCACCTCACTTCCCTGAAAGGCTCCTTCTTCTTCTGCTGCTTTTTTTTTTTTTTTTTTTTTTTTTTTTTTTTTGAGAGCTTCTCACTGTCACCCAAGCTGGAGGGCAGTGGCACCATCTCGGCTCACTGCAACCTCCGTCTCCCAGGTTCAAGTGATTCTCCTGCCTCAGCCTCCCAAGTAAGTGGGATTACAGGCACCCACCACCACGCCCAGCTAATTTTTTGTATTTTTAGTAGAGATGGGGTTTCACTACGTTGGCCAGGCTGATCTCGAACACCTGACCTCGTGATCTACCTACCTCGGCCTCCCAAAGTGCTAGGATTACAGGCATGAGCTACTGCACCCAGCCTAGACTCCTTCTTTTGCCCAGCTACTGGACTGGCTGCCTCTTGGGTGTCGCCTCTGCCCTGACTGATCCTTTCTGAGATTTAAGGCTTAGACCTTTATTCAACAGTTGAGAAGTGGTGCCATCCCAGCTACCATCATTCACATTCGCCACATCTGTCCAGGTGCTCCTCAGAGTGGTCCTGGTCCACTGGGAGGGGAAGTCAGAGATTCAGGTCCTTCTGTGCACACAAGCAGTCACAACAAAGTGTCCCACTAAAACACAGTGTCCCATGACTTCACTGTGTGTAGCGCAATACCAAATTCACAGAGTAACACATAGGCACATCATTTACGTGTACCTTTGTACACAAGACAGTGTCGTATAGCCATGTGCAAAGTCACTGATAAATTTACAGTGTGTGTGTGAGAGACAGGACTAGTTGGATTTCCTAGGCCGACTAAGAATTCCTAAGCCTAGCTGGGGGAGGTGCCCGTGAAGTGCAGCGGACAGAAGTGCAGCAGACACCCTGCCGGATCGGAAAGGTGGAAGTCAGCGGCGGGTCTGCCATGGCAGCAAACAGCAGTGGTGGACGGCAAGCGAAAGCTTGGCTCCAGCCGTAACAAACACGGGCCAGAAAGAGTGTACAGTTGCAAGATTTAATAGAGTGAAAACAGAGCTCCTGATCGGGCTAGAGGCTCGCCATTGTTCCTGCACAGCTAAGTGCCTGGGTTCGTCCTAATCGAGCTGAACACTAGTCGCTGGTTTCCACGGTTGTCTTCCATGACCCACAGCTTCTAATAGAGCTACAACACTCACCGCATGACCCGAGATTCCATTCCTTGGAATCCCTGAGGCAAAGAACCCCAGATCAGAGAACAAGAGGCTTGCTGCCATCTTGGAAGCCGCCCACCACCATCTTGGGAGCTCTAAGAACAAGGATCCCCGGGTAACATGTGCACATGAACACACACACACACAGAGGAGGCCTTACACCAAATTACACACAGTATTGTGCTATATCACGATAACACATGGGCACAAATTGTCACAGTATGGAAAGAAACTCTTAGAGCAACACACGGTCCCAGACATGTAACCTTAGGGTAACACAGTCACAAACCACATAATAATACAGCTGCACAGCAAGACAGTGTCACAAACACATATGTGTACACACACACAAACACAGAGTAATTCAATCCATGGGTGGACTCCTACACACTGGCAAAAAGAAACCCACACAGAGGATAGCTCCAGAGTAACACATGGCCATGGCAAAACCACACACCCTCACACAATAACACACGGTCTTATAGCCGGGGTGCAGAGAGGCTGTATCATGCAACCCCTGATTCAGCCACAGTCAGACAGAGCAGGATGGGCACCAGGGAGTGGGATGAAGTCTGATCTCGAGGAGAAAGGTTGGCTTTATTTGAACAGATGTCTCATAAAGCAGCCGGGGTATTATTTAACTGCTTTCATGAACTAATGGATTCCAGTAGCTCAGGAGCCTGGGGAATTCGTTAGTGGACCCCAGAGCACTTGCTCCTCCTTCACACTCTCCCACCCTCACTGACTTCTCACTTCTTCGCTGCAGCAGCCAACCTCCATCCCCAAAGAGAATGCCCTATTTGAACAAGAAGGGCAGAAGCCGAACAAATATTTGTGTCTTCAGGCCTCATTTGGCACTTACTGTGATGGGAGCTTTCTTCTGGGAAGAACAAGCCTCTGCCCGGCAGATTCTACTCGGCTTGGCCTGGGTGAGAGGCCTGGGCTCAGTCTGGGATCTGTCCTGGATCCCCATCTCCTGCTGGCGGGGGGGCCCTTTCTCTCTCCCTCCACTTGCCCCATGCCTCTCCCATCGTTCACAGCTGCTCTGTCCCAAGAGTGGTCCACCTGCCGCCTCACTTCCCATCCACTTCTAGCTGACTTTAACCTGGCTGCCACACATCACTCCACTAAACTGCTTCATCCAGTACTTCTGATGTCATCCTTATTCTGCTCACCAACTCTATGACCTGGGCCGCTCACTCTTGCCCACGTTTGCTCTTCTCACATCTGACTTCCAGCACACACCCATCTCCTGCTTTTTTTCCTACCTCTTAGTTTGCCTCTTCTCATCTTCCCATGCTCTGCCCTGGATGTTGATGCTCTCCGGCTCTCAGTCACTGACTCTCTCTAAATGCCCCCAGGAGAACTTGGGTACATCTACATTCCACACCATCTACCACCCCTTCTGCTGGTGGTCAAGCGTGGTGATTAAGAGCACAGACTCTCTAGACTGCTAAGGTTCAATCCCTCCTTTGGCACTTGCTAGCCGTGGGGAATTGCAGAAGTTACTTTGCTTTTGTGTGCCTCCATTTTCTCATCTGTAAAATGGGGGCAAGAATAACTTCTACCTCATAAGGTTTTTTAATAGCTAAATGAATTAATATATATAAAGTGCTTACGAGAGTGCCTGGCACTTAGTAACTGCTACATAAAGGATGGCTATTTTCATTAGTCCCAATGTAGTGATAACTTACACACTTGCACTTGTAACAGAAGAGAAATGTGCTTTGCTAGCTAACCCCATGGTGTTGGAATACAAAGTAAAGTGAACAATTGAAGACTAATAGATGCCCTCAAAAGCATAGGCAGAGATGACTGAGAAAGTCTCAACTTACGAACAACTTATGCGCAAACATCATGGTTTCCCCACTGGGAACATCTCCCATAGTTGTAGCTGGCATCCAAAATGGCCCCAGTGACTCTCCTCTCCTAGTATCTATCCCTTTGGGTAGTCCCCTTTCACATTGACCAGGACTTACCTGTGTAAGCAACAGGATATGGCTGAGTGCTCATGCCTGTAATCACCACACTTTGGGAAGCTGAGGCAGGAGGATTGCTTGAGGCCAGGAGTTCAAGACCCACCTGTGCAGCACAGCAAGACCCCCATCTCTACCAACAATAGAAAACAAAAAAAGAAAGAAAAAAATTATCCAGGCACGGTGGTGTGCACCTGTAGTCCCAGCTACTCAGGAGGCTGAGGCAGGAGGATCACTTGAATTGAGGTTACAGTGAGCTATAATGGAGCCACTGCTGTCCAGTAGGGGCAACAGAGCAATGTCCTGCCTCTTAAAAAAAAAAAAAAAAAAAAAAAGCATATGAGACATTGTAGAAATAATGAGATGTGACTCCCAAAGCTATCTCATAAATGATACTGCAGTTTCTACCTTGCTGTCTCTTGGATCGCTTGCTCTGGGGAAAGCCAGTCACCATGTTGTGAGGACACTCAGGTGCCCTAGAGTGAAATCCACATGAGGAGGAATTGAGGCCTTTTGACAACATCCAGAACCAATTTGCTATCCAGGTGAGTAAACCACCTTCAAAGCAGACCCTTAGTCCCAGGCAGGCCTTCAGAAGACAGCTGACATCTTGACTGCAAACTTATGAGAGACCCAAAGCAGAACCATCTAGCTAAGCCACTCCTGAACTCTCAACTTACAGAAACTGTGAGAGGTAAATAAATATTTATTGTTGTTTTAAGCCACTAGGTTTTGAGATTTTTTTTTTTTTTTTTTTGCCCAGCAGAAGATAAAACACCCATATTTTCCAATTCAGCACTCTTGGGAAGTGACTAAGGAAGAAAGATTTTTTTAGTGCTATTATGCACCTTGGAGAGAATGAACAAGACCTGCCTCATCTTCATTTGTATCTCTGTTTCTACACCTGAGCTCCTGAACTCTGCCCCTTACCCTCTGTGCCCCTGATGTGAAAAATGGTGGTGTATGGGTTGAAGGCAAGGTAAGATTAGTAATTCTTAGGCCAAAAGTTGAATATGTTTGCAGAATTTGTCTAATTTACAGGCTCTTGACTGGGTTTATGGAGTCCATGGACTTCTAAAATTGTCAATGGAATGTATATGCAAGGGCACTCTTCTGGGGAGAGGTGTATAACTTCAATAAGATTTGTAGGCCGGGTACAGTAGCTCATGTCTGTAATCCCAGCACTTTGGGAGACCCCAAGGTGAGAGGATCACAACAAAGCAAGACCCTGTCTCCAAAAAAAGGGGGGCATTTGTAAATGTGTCAGGATACTAAAATGTCTAGAACTACTGACCCAATGTAGCACCCATTTAAAAGACTGGACAGCAAAAAACAAAAACAAATAAAAAAATAAAAGATTGGACAGTAACAATGAGGGTCCAGAGAATGTTAGAAACCAGAAATTCATAGGGAACCCTCAGCACCCCAAATATAATAGCCAAGAGTGAATTCAATTGGATTGAATTCTAGAGCTCATGGGGAGAACTATTATCTATTTTGCTTACCATAGTCTCTCTAGATCCTAGCACTGTGCCTGACACATAGTAGATGCACAATAGAAATGTGCTGGGGCTGGGCACAATGGCTCATGCCTGTCATCCCAGCACTTTGGGATGCCGAGGTGGGAGGATCACTTGAGGCCAGGAGTTCGAGATCAGCCTGCTTAACATGGTGAGACCCTGTCTCTACCAAAAGAATTTTTTTTAATTAGCTGGACATGGTGGTGCATGCCTGTAATCCCAGCTACTCAGGAGGCTGAGGTGGGAGGATAGCTTGAACCCAGGAGGTCAAGGCTGCAGTGATGACCCAGGAGGTCATCACTGCACTCTAGCCTAGGTGGTAGAGCAACACTCTGTCTCAAAAAAAAAAAAAGAAAATTGCATAAATACCACTGATTCCCTTGACCAGCCCTAAAAATATATTGGATGAATGAATGAATGAGTGAATGGAGTAAATAAATGAGGGCAGCAGAGGGACAAAGGACGCATGGGCAGGGACATATTTGACATGATGAGTCAGGGGATCTTGGCCAGTTGGAAAAGAAATAGACCAAGCAAAGGGCAAGCATTTTGGTAGGAAATGGAGAGAGAAAGAACTAGAGATCCTAATGATGCTAAAGAGAAGGCAGAGTGGAATTAGAGAATGAAGAACACAGGAGCTATCACCAGAAAGTTTAATATTTTCAAGATGGGTAAGTTGTGAATGATGACAAAGTCGAGAATGTGTCCGCAGGCATGAACTGAAGGGGTAAGCGGGTGGAGGTCATTGGAGTTGAGAGGATCAAAAAAACTATGAAGCCAGGGTGTTGGATGGGTTGTCCAAAGCAACATCAAAGTCACCCATAATGGTGCCAAAATATGAGCTAAATAAATAATCCTTTGCATTCTTTCTGCATCAGCAACAAATGAGGAAGCAGAGTGAGGTTTACAGATGTACGTAAAAGATCAGAAAAAAGGCAAGAACAAGAATCAGTTGAGAGACAGATATGAAAGAAAGAAAACAGGAGGGTATGAGAGGTGAGCCCATGAGAAATCACAGCCTAGGCATAGAAGAGGAGGGGAACAGGGGGATGATCTTGCCACCTGGGGAGTCAGGCAGAGCCAACTTCCAAGCTGAGACCCAGCAGTGCTCCACGCTGTACTCAGTGGGTCTGGTTAGTGGGGGGTAAATCTCAGATCTCCCACCGCCCACTCCTCACATATATTTGTCTCACTGGAACTTTGTACCACCTGGCAGATCTGATAGTTATAGATGAGTAGCCCCAACTTACAGTTGAAGAAACTGAGGCCAGAGAGAGAAGTGACTTGCCTATGATCCCTAAATCATTCATCAAGCTGGGGCCAGGGAAAGAACTAGGACCTAGGTGTGCTGAGTCCCCATTTCATGGCTACTGGGGCTGTGGTAGGGAAAGGGTGTGCAGAAGTGGTGGGGGAAGGGATATAGCCAAGTCAGGGCAGTGGAACCCATCCCAAAATAAGTCCCCAAGTGTAGGGTTAACAGCTTTGCTCCAGTGGGGTAGAATAGGAAGACATTAGAAAATGTGGGAGCCCCTCCACACCCACCCTTTTTATTTCTCAAGAGTCCAGTCTGGAGAGAGGCTGTTAGTGCTGAGTCCATGGCCTGCACAAACCACCTGGAGAAAGCTCTGCTTTCCCACTCCACTCCCTTAGCAGTGTCTGTGGCGCAGGGAGCTGGGGAGGGAACTGCTTCTCTGTTATCATCCACTAACACCTGTGCTCTAGAGATAACATGATTAACTCCAGAGAACAGGGGTCATAATAGTGGGTGCACAATGGAGGCTGGGGTCCCTGGGTGACAGGAAGGAGCTCTGGGGGCCTGCTGGGAGGAGGGGATGCTGGTGAGGTGCCAGAGGTCAGAGACACACTTTAGATCTTGCTGCTTTGCCCTGGGGTCTCCAAGCAGGCCTTCCCCTAGGCGGAGGGGTCGTCCATTGTTTCCTTATCTTTGGGAGCCAGTGACAGCCTGTCCTCCAGTGATGCTGATCACATGGCATTGTTATCACCCTGTGCCTGTCACCGGCCAGGGCCGTGGGGCTGTCGATTTCTGAGGAACAGCACTTGAGCGCTAAAGGGAATCTGTTCTTGGCCTTATCTCTGGCCTGTGTATCCTGCTTTAGCTTCACATTTGGTCCCTGTGGGGCCATCACTTTGCCAATAGCAGTCCCTGGGGCACCCAGATAAATTGCTAGCTGCCTGTGCCCTGGGGCTCTAGTCAACGGCTGTGGAAACTGGCAGTGCCCAGGCTGGCACCTCTGGTCCAGGTCAGCATCAGCATCTCTGGGGCACTGTGGCCAGCGATAATGGCCAGAGCCCTGGCCACACCGCAGGCACAGAGAATAGCTTGGGGAATGTCCCCAGCTTCAACATTCAACAGCTGTATGGTCTTTCATTTGAATACAGTTTGATCAAGAGAGAAACACAAGTCAGCACCACGGACAGCATCCTGTGAGGCCTTTCATTAAGTGAAAGAAAGCAGGGAAGGAAAAAAAGAAAGGAGGAAAGGAGAGGGTGAGGGAGGGAGGAGAAAGGGAGAGAATGGGGGAAGAGGCAAAAGGAAAAGGAGAGGAAATGGTGAGGGTAGGGGAGGGAGAGTTTCTTTGCATGCCCAATAATGGTGTGGTATTTTTTAGTCTCTACTTTCAGCTTGGCCAGTGGTTGAAGAAAAGACTATTTGACCAAGGAAGGTTAAGTGATATTAAAGGTTCTTCTGAACTTAGATAAAGAAGGATATGTGGCCAGGCATGATGGCTGACAACTGTAATCCCAGCATTTTGAGAGGCTGAGGCAGAAGGAGCGCTTGAGCTCAGGCAGTTGAGACCAGCCTGGGCAGCATGAAAAAACACCATCCCTACAAAAAGTACAAAAATTAGTGGGGCATGGTAGTGCATGCCTATAGTCTCAGCTACTGGGGAGCTGAGGCAGGAAGATCACTTGAGCCTGGGAGATTGAGGCTGCAGTGAGCTGAGATCCTGCCACTGCACTCCAGCCTGGGGTGACAGGGCAAGACCCTGTCTAAACAATAAATAGAATAACATAAAAAATAAATGAAAAAAAATTTAAACCTAGTTTGGCATAGTGGTGCATACCTGTGGTCTTATATACTTGGCAGGCTGAGGAAGGAAGATCTCTTGAGCCCATAAATTCAAGGCTGCAGTGAGTTTGATTGAGCCACTGCGCTCCAGCCTGAGCGACAGAATGAAAATCTGTGGGAAAATAAAAGCAATGAGATACTCCACACCAATAGAGGCCAAAGAAGGAACTTGGAAGAAATGACAACAAACATAAAGTAAGCATTTGTTGTGCTCCATGCTAAGTTACTTATATGGCAGAACTAACTCCTTTAGCCCACCCACCACCCTTATGACATAGTTGCTATCAGATCCCCCATATTATTAATGAGGAAACAGAGTATGAACAAGGTTTAATAACTAGCCTGAAGTTGCACTGCCAGCTGATGGCAATGCCTGTAACCTTGGCAGGAAGTAGATCCCAGCTTAACTTTCCTTCCATTTCACTCCTTTCTGATCCTCTCCATTCACCTTGAGTATCCAGTATCTTTCTGAATTTTTAGTACAGAGTTGGCTTCTTAAACTTACTGGTTTACATGCTCCTATGTTTGCAAAAGGAGAGTCCTCGGTTTCATTTTTTAGCTTAAAAGCCTTTTTTGGATTTTCCAGCTAGGGCATGGTTTGCGTCCAAGAGGCAGAAAAGGGGCTATTTGGGGAAGAACTGAGGTCTGACTTGCTGCCCATAGTCACACTGTGGCTGATTCCTGAGGGGGCAAGACTTGAATGCTTGAAAATGGATCTCTGAGATTGTCAAATGCAAGATTATCTCAGGAAAGCTCCTTGTGTGTTTGACTGATCTGAGGTAAAGAGAATAATCAGAAAGCCCCCACAGTCAAGCTCCAGCTTTGCTGTCGACTTTTAATGACCTTGAGAAAATCCCCTTTTCTCTCTAGACCATAGTGGGAACTCATGGAGGCCCCACGTGTTCACACAGGGCAGATATTTGCCACATGTTATTAGTTAAGGATGAGTTTTCTCCATCTATTTTTCTTTGGAAGTAAGAAGGGTTTCATTACTTTGTAGCATAGCCTGATCTGAGTGCCTGAGCCTGGGTTCCACACTGAAGATAACACTCAGTGTAGAAGGAGATGACAGAGCATGTGCTACTAGAGAGATTAACACTGGATGGGAAGAAGGTAGATGATTGGCAGATGGAGGAAGGCTTACACAACCCTGATAAATGAGAGTTGTCATACACTGTAACTCTTTGGGGGAAGCTCAGAGATCCTCCCTAAAGCACTGTTGCCCCTCCCCCCAACACACACACATTTAAATCCTCAAGGACATAATTCCTGAGCTATAGAACAGCGGCTTTTTTTGTTGTTGTTTTTGAAATGGAGTCTCACTCTGTCACCCAGGCTGGAGTCCAGAGGCGCTATCTCAGCTCACTGCAACCTCCGTCTCCCGGGTTCAAGCGATTCTCCTGCCTCATCCTCCCGAGCAGCTGGGATGACAGGCACGTGCCACCACACCTGGCTACTTTTTTGTATTTTTAGTAGAGACATGGTTTCACTGTGTTAGCTGGGTTTCACCATGTTAGCCAGGATGGTCTTGATCTCCTGACATCGTGATCTGCCTGCCTCAGCCTCCTAAAGTGCTGGGATTACAGGTGTGAGCCACCGCATCCAGCCAGAACAGGGGCTTTTGATGGAAGGAAATAAGATGGCTTCACAGCTCTTCTTCCCCATGACTTTCTCTGATGAGCCTTCTTTGGGGCTTCGCTCTGTCCCTATGAATAGCTTCTTTCTTGGCACATCCTGAGGCTGGTGCTCAGGGCCTCCTTTGGTTGGGGGAGAGAGCAGTTGGCATGGTTTAGTGAGTATCACAGCAGTCTGGTAGATATGACTTAGGGTACGAGCCAAAGAATGGAAAGGGGTCTTCTTTTATTTATTTTTAAATTTATTTTTATTTTTAAAATAAAAATAAAGATGGCATCTTGCTATGTTGCTCAGGCTAGAGTGCAATGGCTATTCACGGGCACAATCATAGTTTGCTGCAACCTTGAATTCCTGGGCCCAAGTGATTCTCCTGCTTCAGCCCCTTGAATAACTGGGAATACAGGCGTGTACCAGTATGTCTAACTGACAGGGATATTTTGAAGACAGCACCAACTTACAGAGAGACAGAATGTGCTCAGGAGTGTAACCTTTGCAGATAAAGAGAGACGCAGGTTCAAATTCTGGCTTGATGACTCTAGTTATTTGGCCTTGAGCAAGTTGCTTCAGTGTCTTCATCTGCTTGGGAGAAATAGGTTTGAGAGAGATCTGTTAAACCTCCAAGTTGACAAGTCAAGTAGGCTGGGCCTCAGAAGAGAGAATAGGACTGGAAAAATAAGCATAGGAGCTGTTGTCTATGGATGATCTTGCAAGTCATGGGAATAGATGAGTTTCCTGCAGGAAGGTTGGGAGAGAGATGTGTTATCTTGAGTAAGTTATTTAACCTGTGTTTCAGCTTCCTCATCCACAGAATGGGAATGATAATAGCATTTACCACATTGTTCTGAGAATTGGATTTAGATAGCCCATGTTCAAGCACTTAGAGTCTGGTAAATGCTTAATAAAGAAGGATAATATTATTAATCCTTACCCAGCACTTCAAGGTTCATGTAATCATCCCCATTTCACAGAAAAAGAGACTGAAGCTCAGAGAGTCTAAGATTTCATGACTTGTAAGCAGCACATCGCTATCTCTAAGCCCAGGCCATACTGCTCCTGTTCTTGTAGGAGAATACCACATGGACACATTTCTTAAAATGCAAGAGGTGAGCTATATGAATCTGGCTAGAAAGGACAATGCTGATCTTCCAAATGGCAGTGGTAGGAGACTCTGGGTTCAGGAGAAGCCATGATAGGGTAGAAACTACCATGATCCTTTTAGGATAAGTTCCAAGGACAAGCTCCATATTATGTGCACATATCTCCCACGTTTAACCCCCAAGTTGATAAATGTTTTCTGTGATTCAGCTCCTCCCAGTTCCAGAAGCCAATGAAGCAAGGTTTGTGCAAGGAGTGAGTCCCATTTACAGCCTCAGATGAGCCAGTGAGGCAGAAAATGTAGATAATAAAGAGAGTTAATGACAGGCCTCTCCAGCTGCCTGAGCTGGCCCTTGGGGAGAAGGAGTCAATGAGCTTCTGTCGCTGCTGTGCTGGATTCCCGATTTCTTCATCTTCTGTCTCCTGCACAGTCCCCTTCCCTGCCTGGCTTGCAGCCTTGGCCACTGATTGCAGCATTTTTCACACTGGAAAACAAGACCACAAGAGATCTGGGGTATCTCTAGGGCAATGGTGAGATGTGGGTGGCAGGAGGCAACTTGGTTTTCTTAGCAAAGATTGCACAACTTCTCCAGCTCCCCAGAAAACAAACTTCCTTAGGAATTCCATGGAGATGATATACAAGGAAAGTCCCACCCTGGAACTCATTGTTAATACTATGCGTAAAAACTGTCACTGAAGTGGGAAAGTTAGAATGTGCCAAGTGCTACACCAAGAGTTTTACATATAGTACCTCATTTAGTCCTTGTAACAGCCCTTCAGTTATTATATTGTTATTATCCCCATTTTACAGATGAGGAGACTGAACCCATAGAAATGACATTATTTTCTTAAGGTCACACAACATGTAGTTGGCAGATCTGGAATTGAAATCCAGGCCAATATTACTCCAAAGTCTAGGCTGGATTGCCTCTGTCCTTACATATTGTCTTGAAAGACAGTCAGTTTCATTAATTTATTCAAAAATTATCCAGTCTGTCAGAGAAATGGTCCTAAGCTAGGTGTCTCTTACTTCCTTTGTTGGGAGCACTATGCCTTTACCAATAAAACCTTGGGTTATGTGCTCTCTTGATACTAATTGAGTTGCATGATTGACTTTCTAGAGTTTGTGGTCAACTAGAATCTTCAAATCTTTTTCATGTGGTGGACTAGGGTTAAATCAGTGGACTGTATTCACACAACGCACAATGGTTTCAAGAGGTTTTACTGCCCTGGGAACCTCATATCCTTCCCCTCGGTAGTTCAAAACAGAGATATTGCATTTAGAATGGTTTTCACTTTGTTTTCTGTTTTCACTTTTTAATCAAGGTATAAGTACACAGTAAAGTGTGCTTATTTCAAATATATATCTAGTTCAACTAATTTTCACCCAGATGGAAATAGAGAACATTTTTCTCTGTAAGATTCCTATTCAATTCCTCCACCCCAGAAGTAACTACTATGGATTTCACTGTTTTAATTCAAAATGTTCGTTTTTATGAAATATCAACTTTTACAAAAGGAGATTTAAGTCTAATAGAATCCTTTCATCCCAGCAATTAACATTGTTCATTTTTCCTTTTTTTTCAGTTGTTGCTAAGCTTTGAAAAGCCCTTTTACCTTATGAGATCTGATGACTACCCAAATTTATGTTTTTCTGAGTTTATCTATGTTTAAAAAATATTTTATTGCAGCCCTAAAATGGAATGAGATCATATCCTTTGCAGGGATGTGGATGAAGCTGGAAGCCATCATCCTCAGCAAACTAGCACAGGAACAAAACCAAACACTGCATGTTCTCACTCATAAGTGGAAGGTGAATGTTGAGAACACATGAACACAGAGAGGGGAACAACAAACACTAGGGCCTGTTGGGTGGTGGGGGGTGAGGGGAGGGAACACAGAGGACAGGTCAGTAGTTGCAGCAAACCACCATGGCACACGTATACCTATGTAACCAATCTGCACGTTCTGCACATGTATCCCATTTTTTTAGAAGAAACAAAGAAAAAAAAAGGAGCACAAAAATGTTATATGTTTATATTATTTACACTTAGGTATTTAATTCAGTTGGAATGTGTTTAATGACTGCTCTGGTGTGAAGGTCAAAATAATTTTTTCTCATCAATTATCTTTATACCATTATTCACAAATTGTTCCCTTCTGAGTTGATGTTTGAAAGTTCTTTTATTATAAATTAAATTCTTATGTGTAACAACTTTCCCATTCTTAAATTGGGGTATTAATGATGCCCATCTGACAAATGAGGATAAAAAGCAGATTATGCGTGATTAAGTAAGCATAGCATCTTAAGACAGTTTAAGTTTTTGCATACAGTGGGTTCTCAACAAGTGTCAATTTTATTCCTTCCACCTACGCCCCCCCTCCACACTCTCCCACATATATTTAAGGCACTGTAACTATGCAAAGAGCTTTCTAATAAGACTGTACAACAGGCTAACCTTGGAGATCAGGTGTACAGCCAGAAGTCAAATGGCCTCTGATTAACATGTTTTTGAGAGATTCTATTTCTTTCCTGAGGACCCAGATCAATGACTCCCAAATGCCAGTTTTGAAGCTAATGACAATGTGTGGTGACGTTTCCTGTGTTTCTCAATGAAATTAGAGAAAAGGGCAAACAGTGAAGTCTTTATAAAACCATTCTAAATAACTGCTTCTTATTCTGAGATTATGGCTTTCCTACTTATTAAGTTTTAAAATGCCCTTTGTTTTTATCAAGCATTGGAGAGAACAGGTGATAGTTGTTATTCTTAAATGTCTTCACTTGGCATTGTCCTTGGCGGCTTACAATTTTTCTGGTTCACAAAATCCTGAAATCTCACAACAAGATCAATTGTGAGGTTTACTGCAACATCACAAGAAAAGGATCCAATAATTATGGTTGACATTTTTCCCATTTTTCAGAGCACCATACACTATACATAATAGGTGGTCAGTAATCATTAATTCCTTCAGTCCACAAAAGTTACTAATCACCTGCCTGGAAGTGTGTTTGTCATTGGCCAAAAAGAAACCCATAAAGCAGGCCAAACTTGATTGGGCTGAGAACTGTGGACCAGGCATTTATCTCTGGGCGTTGTGCATACATTCAATCGCTCCTTTCGCCCAACCGTCAGCACCTCGGACAGCTCAGCCGCAATTACCCGGGTCTCTGAGGAAACCTAACTAAACATAGACAAAGGCATTTTTACATTATCTTTTCTCCGCTTCATTATTTAAACAAGCGCCTCCTGTTCATACACAAGCCTTCTTCTTTGCGTTCTTAAACCTCACTCTCAGATTGTTTGCCTCGCAGTTTGCAATTCCCCAGCAAAACGGCCAGCTCCAATCTGAGCTGCGGAAATGCCAATTTTAATTAAAAGTGCAATTTTCAAATCCACCCAAAGCTCAGATAGGATATGGCACACTTGGTGCCCTGTGATCTTTCTGGCTGCTTTGTTGATTAAAATGGGTGTCGCTCTAAGTGCTTTGTCAAATCTTCACAAAAAGGAGGAGAAATTGACATTTACACCTTTATACCGACAAGAAAGTGATATATTAGATTCACCCCTATTGCCACAAAGGCTTGATTGTGGCTTAAGGGCAGAATTAGGCCAAAAGGTCCCCAGTGATAGCTCCGTTTTGATGCTTCAACCTTGAGGGCTCTTTCTTCAGCTGGTGGTGATGGTGGTGGTGGTGGTGGGAGTCGCTACACAATGTTCCCATTAACTTTCCTACCCCTCTCTTCCTACTCAGTGCCTCTGCAAGGACTTTGAGCTTCTTGGGTAATTGTTCTCTAATTTTGGTGGCTGCAAGAACAAACTAGAAAGCTCTCTTAAAATCTAGATTCCTTGGCCCCACTTCTAGAGATTCTGAATCAATAAATAGGTTTGGGATGTGGTCCCAGAATCTGAATTTTAATGAAGCACCAGATAATTCTGATGAAGGAAGTCTTTAGCTCATATTCTGAGAAACTGTGTTCTGGTAATTCCCAGAAAGTTGTCCACAAGGGTCTGAGCTGTGGAGTGGGCCAGGGATTAAACCCTGGGCAGGGAATCTAGAGGCATGACCCTGTCTAGCACTGACACTTGCATTCTGGTATCCTTGGACAACTCACTTCCCCTCTGTTATCATTTATCATTTTCTATCTTTATAAATGAAGGATCATGCAAGAGACCACGGTTAACCACTTAAATGCAAAGATCTTCAGCAAATCAGTAATAAAAAGAGAAACCACATGATATAAAGATGGATAAGTGATATGAATAAGCATTTCTTGGAGAAGAAAATACAAACAATGAACAAACATTTGAGAAGATAACCAACCTTAATAGTAATCAGATAAGTGCAAATTAGAATAAAATAAGCTTTTTTGGTGTTGTTTTTATTTCTGCTGTTTTTCTGCTTTGCTCATTTGCTCATCCTATTGAGGGAAGAGAACCTTGTGAGTTGATAGCAGCCAGTGTAGGGTGTAGAGAAATGAGAATGTCCTATATTATTGGTGGAAGTGTGAAAGACTACAACATCTTGAGAAAGTAATCTGTCAGGACTTATTAAAATAGAAAAGTGCATTCTTTCACTCACAGTTTAGCTTTGGGGATTTATCCTACACAAACAAATGCATTAGGACATGTAGATATAAGCAATGGATGTTTACTGAACATTATTTGTAGTGGCAAAAAATGGAAATTACTTAAAAGTCTATCAACAGGGGACTGGTTGAGTAAATTCTGCTACATCCAACCTGGGGAATATTATATAGCTAGTGAAATAAAAAAACTATTAGACCTGGGACGGCTGATCTTGAATGATATCCATGATATATTGTAATGTGAAATGTCAAATCACAGAGTAATGAGCATAGTATGATCCCATTGTTTGAAACAAAAAAGAAGAAAGCTCCAGACTGTGTTCATATATATGTGTATGAACTTGTAATAATGTGTGGAAGAAAATATACCAGACTATTGATATTGATTTCTTTTCTTTTTTGTATTTATTTTTTGTGTGTGATGGCTTACCACAGCCTCAATCTCCTGGGCTCAAGTGATCCTCCCACCTCAGCCTCCTAGTCTCTGGGACTGCAGGTGCATGCCACCACACCTGGCTAATTTTTCTATTTTTCTTAGAAACCAGGTCTCTCTATGTTGCCCAGGCTGGCCTCAACCTCCTGGGCTCAAAAAATCCTCCCACCTCAGCCTCCCAAAGTACTGGGATTACAGGAATGAGCCACCAAGCTCGGCCTTAATATTATTTTTTGTTTGTTTGTTTGTTTGTTTTGTTATGTTTTGTTTGTTCATTTGCAACATGAGATTATAAGGGAAACCAAAATACTTTCTATATTCATTTCCACATTATATAATAATATATAGTTGTTCTGAAAGAATATATTACTCTTATAAATGAACAATTATAAAGTTGACTTGAGAGCTAATCAAAAGTCAAAAAGTCCTAAGGGCTGGATACAAGGGACCACTGAGATCCCTCCCAGCTGCTACAACCTGGGGACACCCATCTCCTTCCCCAGATTGGCATCAAGGTCCATTTATGTTAAAGATTCAGTCACCTGGAACCAGGCAAGATCCTCCTGGCAATGTTCATTCTAGTGAGCCCACTGCAGAGTCCATCTAGGAGAGACCCTGACCCCTGAAGTTGGATTTTGGGGCCAGATAGCACCTCAAAATCTTAACCCATCCTGGGGACTTGCAAGTGGAAAGACAAAGCAATACCCTCTCTCTCCTCAGGTTCTCCCAGAGCATCACCTGACTCCACTTTACCCTGTGAAACTCACACCCAGGCCCATATGGGGTTCTCTGGGGACTAAGGAGAGATCTGAGAGGCCAAAACAGATGCCCCTTTATCAACTAAGATGAACCCAAAGGTTAATGAAACAAAGCTACCCGTCTGTTGAGGGTTCAGGGCCTGACTGGCCTGGCATATTTCTAAATTCTATAGCTCTAAGCTCCCTAAGAATAGGAGCTATCAGACCCCTCCTAGCTCTGATTTACAACCCAGACCACTACAGCTCTGACTGGACAGAGGAATGGCCTTGCATTCTTTTCTCATAAGCGATTGCAGACCTTAAGCCATTTTCAGCTAGCTTATAGAGTCTGTGTGCAAACTGTCTTTCTGTCCTATAGTTCACCTTTCGATGTGAAGAGCCAAATTCTACCTCATTTTAATGCTAAAACCCCACCCCAAAGTGAAGATGGGATGTATGTTACATATGTATTTACCTAGTGTGTGCGTATGTGCCCAGCTCCCCTCATGAATGTATATATCTTTTCTCCTAAACCTGCTGACTACGTATGACTCTATTGTGTAACATGGACGCTGTGAGGCAGAAAATCCAACCTGTCCTTTCTCTCTTCAAAAAGAGAGCACCTTTAATCCATGCTGGAGACTTTTTCTTCCCAGCTTACAAACTGATATTACCCATAAAGCTCTTTTTTACTATTTAGCCATCTGGTGGTCTTCTGGATGACAAAGCCATGCCATATCTCATGGAGATGATCTAAGAAGCATCCAAAAAGACTTCAGGTCCTATGTGGCCTTTGGTACAGCCATTGTGGGAGTACCACACATAAACACAGCCAAGAAGGATGCTGGCACCAGAGGGTCCCCTGAGAGCCACCCTCAGCCCTCCCATTGGTGTGCCAGGCTTCTCAGAGTTATGCTCAGAGAAGGACCCAGTTACTCAGGCTACGATGATGTTTTTTCACCTCTTTTAACAAAAATATTGAAATATGTCACAAGCTTAGAAAAACATAAAAGATATAAATATGCACAATTTATTTAAAAATTCTAAACACCTGTGTGACTACCACTCACATGAAGACATAATATGTTGCCTGAAATTCCTCATGTGATCCGCCTTAATCATGCCCCTTCCCTGAAATAAAACACTATGGTCAACCACTTCGTTGCTTTCTTTTATATCTCTACCACCTTAGTAAATATCCCAGGACAATATTTCAGCTTTGTCGGCTTTGAATTTAAAATAAATTAAGTCATATTATATGTATTTGTGTCAATATAAAAATTATCCATGTTATGAAGTGTACTGTGGTTCATTCATTTTCACTACTGTATAGTATTCTGTTGTATGATTACACCACAGTTACTCATTCTGCCTTTGATAGGTTTTTGGTTGTTTCCAGTCATTGCCTATTGCAGACCATGCTGTTCTGATTATTATGTATATATCTCCTAATGTTGTATACAAACAGAAGTATGTCTAGACATAAATGGAATTGCTGGGTTACAGGGCTTGCATATCTCCAAATTTACTAGATAGTGTCCAACTGTTTACCCAAATGGCTATACAAATTTACACTCCCACCAGCAGTGACAAAATTCTCAGTACTACACTATCTCACCATAACTTTATGGATGCTCTTTCTCTTCTAAGAGTCTTTGAAGATGCTGGTCCTTCTTCCCACAGTAATTCCTTTCCCTACTTTTTATTTATCTTGTTAGCTGTAGGTCATCATTAAGGACTCTTCCTCTTGTAGCTTTCCCTGACTCCTTCAGTCCTGGTTATGTGCCACCCCTGGCTCCCACAGCCCCCTACATTGTCCCCTCTATCATAGGTATTACATTGCCTGCTCCCCTCCCTATCCTGCCCCCCACCAGACTGGGGACTCTCTGAAGGCAGGGGTGTATCTTGTTCCAGTGCTCTGCCTGGCACACACAGGTGCTCAATTCATGATTGCTGAATAAACAGGTAAAACTAATTTCTCTTCTCAACCCATGGCTCTCCTCAACCATCAGGAAGCCAGGTGAGTATTAAGGCTTTTCAGAGAAATGTTGCCAAAACAATAAATAATAACTCTGGGGAAATTAATTGTTAGATCTGGCTCTTTCATTAGTAGCTCATCAAAGGACTGTGAGCCCCCAGTGGGACTCTTAAAAATAAGTAACCGATCAGCATGGAAGGAAGGGCATCCTCTTCCCAGCACCCCCTGCCACCACCACCACCACCAACACACAAACAGACACACCTCCACGAATTGCAGGGCCTGGCCATTTAACACAGTTATTACCAACTCCCACTTAGTGAATTATGAGCAAGAGCCTCGAGAGAGCTTTCAAAGATCTTCAAATGGATATTTAAAAGCATGCGATTGCTCAGTCAGGCTCAGCTAATGGCATTTATTACTTGGAGGACAGGGTATTTACATAAAGCTGGATTTTTATTGTCATGGTCAAATAGTTCCTGAGAGGGAGGGTGGAAAGGAGAAGGAAGGGTGAAGGTGTAAGAATCGACTTCAATTCCGTTTGAGCAGATGTCAATCCCTTTATTCCCACTACAAGGCTGGTTCTCTCAGATGTCAGCATAATAATCACTAGGGCGGGTCTTGAGTAGGGTAACCCTGGCACAGGAGTGGGCAGATCATAGCATGGCACTGTGTTCCCCAGAACAGAACAGTCAGGACCCTGGACAGCTCACAGTGTCCGCTGAGGATCTGTTGGTAGGTTCTGACAGTTCATTCTTCCCAGGGTCCTTCCACTGATGTTTTAGTGGAGGTCCCTCATTTATCCCCACTCTAGTCTGGAATGGAGATAACCAAGGGCATTCACTCTCTCCTGGCTTCATCAATCGTCCTAGGGGTCCCCATGTACTCTTCTGAATGACAAGGGGCGAGATGAAGATGAGTTAAAGTTAGTTATTATTGGCCTCGAGGAGCTTGCATTAATTGTCTATTGCTGCATACCAAACCACCTCCAAAACTTAAAGGCTTAAAACAATAACGACATATTATTTTCTCACGAGTCTGTAGATGAACTGGGTGATTCCTCTACTGGTCTTGCCTGGATAACTCATGCACATACAATTGGCTGGTGGATCAGCTGGGGCTGAAGGATCAGGCAGCGAGTATGTGTTTAATGGAGGAGGTGATTAAGGGATGAGTCTGGGAGATGAATGTGTGTTCTCCAGGTAGGAAAGACTGAGTAGAAAATTTTAAGAAGAGGAAGCAACATGAGAGCAAAGGTATGAAACAACAGGCGGCTGTTTGAGACCCATGGGAACTGGCAAGTGGTTCCGAATGACCAGCTCATAAGAGAGAGTTGGAGGAGAAAAATTTCAGATAACTCTGGGGAGGCAGTTAGGGCATTGAGTTTCATGTAGGACAATTGGCTTTATCTCACAGGTGTTGAGGAGACCTGGAGTGATAGGTGTTATTTAAATGAATTAGACTACATACCAGGCACAATGCTGAACACTGGAGATGCAACATTATCTCACTTAATCCTAGCCATTATCACCATTTTACACATGAAGAAATTGAGGCTTACCCAGGATCACACACAGGTGTCTGGCTCCAGAGTTATTGTTTTAGTTATTATATTCCATAGCCCTTCTGAAGGGGCTTTGAGTTGGGAGTGTAACAGGTAATGAGGAATGGAATAAGATTAAATTTGCATATTAGCAAAAAAAAAAAAAGGTTGAAAGGGGTGTGGGGAATTCCATAATTAAATAAACATAGAGACTATTGGGTTAAACAGTTTATCAGAAACCTAGTGCTGCTGGACTTCTCAGAGCCTTTAATACGCTAATGTGAACTAGAAAGTAAGCCCTTTTATTGACATCTCTATTCCCAATACCCCAAATAGTGTCAAACATATAGTAGATGCTCAATAAAAGTGTACTGAATTAATAAATGAGTGAATGAATTTATGTTGGGAAGCTGCAAGGGCTTCCATATTTCAAAATTGTTTATAGAAATGTGAGGTGAGAGCTTGCCAAACACCAGATCCTGGACCGAAGCATGAGGACACGAAGATAAGTTGACATGCCCATGCCCTCGGGAAGTGCCTAGTCAGAAGGTATTTTCTCATTTTACACAGGATTTAATTTTTATGTAATTCTCAACAATCTTGTGAGGTTTTCTATCTCATGAGAAAAGTAAGGCTCAGAGAGGTGACATGACTTTCCTAAGGACTTAGAACCAGGATGAAAACTGCCAGCACCTTGCCTGATGGATGTTACCCCTGCATTGGCGGAGGAGAAAAGCGTGGTGGGTGGCTTGGAAATTACCACCCCGTCTACACACTAGAATTCTGAACAAGCCAGGATTCTGGCCAGGACCACACTGTCCCTTCAGACAGGGTACCTGAGATTGTTACTGTTTCTTCCTGCTATGGGAGCAACTTGCTTCTCTGTGGCTTGACCACCCAGGAGAATTCTGAAGCAGGGAAGCAGCTAATGCGAGGCTGTGACTCGGGCTGCCTAGGCCCCTCAGTGGGTGGACCTTTCCTACAGAAGTCCAGCCCATTGGCAACATACAAGCCTTCTTGCTCTGGGTGCAGGGGAAGTGGTGCGGGAGTTCCCTCCATCATTAAAGGGCCCTGTGTCCTGTGGTCACAGTCACACATATAGTGTAACTATATGTGATAGTCCTTACATGCACAGAGACACATGCACACACGTACACAGAACCTAGATTCTATATGCACACACACACAAGCACATCCGTAACAGAGAATGCAAGTGCACGTACACACATATTCTCATATACAGAGTGCATACATACAAAGGCACAGGGCATGTCCACATAGGTGGGTTTGGACACACAGGCATAATCACATGCCTGATAGCCATCACTCACCCCATGCTGCAATTCCTCTCTGGAGGGAAAGGGTAGGAGGTAACTGGAGAGGAAAAGGGTGCTGAGGCAGAGGGGCCTGGGGGAACTAGTGACATGCTATCCTTAGACATGACAGCTCTGGCCTAGGTTGGCTGTTTTAGAAGGTCTCTCCCTTCAGCCACAGGTTGTCTGTTGTACCATCAGTTGGGAGGCCCTAGTGGACCTGGCCTCTTGGAGATTGTAGCTCTTGTAACAAAATAGTCATCTTGACAGGTAGAGGAACTTAAAAGAGGTTCTCCTAGGACCAGGGGCACTTGTACAACCCCATTTAATACTCCTGAAATAAGCTGAATTAACCCCATAATTTTAGGAGCCAGAATCATCCCATCACTTATTTCTTTGAATGAAATGTGATCAGTTTTAAATCCTCATCCACTTGGCCAAGAAGGAAATTAACTGGTCCTAATGAAGCTTCTTCACCACACCCCTACCCTTGCCAGTGGAAGAAAGGTCACAAGGGTTTATCCAGAGCAGGTCATGTGGGGAGAATTCTCTTTTCTTCCATTTCCACTGGTCACTGCTGAAAAGCTCATTGTCCAAACTCACATAGTCCCTTGAAGACAGTTGCTACTGAGGCCTGAATGTCAAGCATGAGCACAGGGGCCCCTGCTGGGTCTGGAAACCCTGATGCCCTGGACCTTTGCTGGGTCTACCCTTCCTAGGGGCAACTTCTCTATTGGTCCAGGTAGAGAGCTGGTGTTGATGGCCAGCTCTCCTCACTCTCTCCATCCTTTCATTCACCAAATGTTTGAGGGCCTCCAAAGAGTCAGGCACTGGGCAGACAGTGATGAACAGGACTATCCTCAAAGAGCTCCCAGGAAAGGCAGACAGTAACCACATAATAACTCTCAGACTGGCAATGTCTGCCTACCCTCTCCTCCCAGATGGGAGGCTGGAGGCATTCAAATCAGTCCGTTTTTCTTTGCCATTGCACTCTTTTGGGCATGAGCTGACTGTCTTCAGCTGCACCCAAGTCTTTTAGGGTCCTCTTACATGAGAGTGAATTATCTGCCCCATTCCCCAGAGGTTGGGCAGCCACCGCCTGATGCAAATAATAGCAGAGTTCCCTTCATCATTTCTTTAAAGGAGGCCCCGACCCTTCCTATAGAGAGGCTTCTAGGTGGCCTTCCTGAGCACCCCAGGGTTCTAGAAGTGGGCGTGCAATTCTCTCTCTCACACACACACCCCACACCCCAAATGAGATTATTATAAGTTCCTAGAGCATAATCAGTTAAAAGAACCACTGAAATATGCCTTCTTTTATAACCCTGATTCTCAACACAAACCGATCTACTCCAGCAGACTTAATTCAAATGAATTGCACGTTCTCAGCACTATAAAAATGACTTTATCACAGTCAAGAGAGAAAGATTAGACGAAATGAATATGTGGGTGATTGAATACAGGATGTCCAGTGACAGGGGATGGAGGATGCGGGTTTGCTATCTCGGTTCAGTCTCGCTTTATGATATTCCCAGGGCTGCCCTTTCAATGGGCAGAGGCAGGATGGCCACAGGGTAAACATTGCTCCAGCCATGCCTGGCAGCCACCACCTGGCACAGAGAATGGCCAGCCTGAGATGGCCTGGCCACATCCAGCCTCCTGCTGTGGTCAGCTTAAAGGAAGCACAGAGGTAGGAACTGGAAACAGCCTGCCTGTGTTTGGACACCATCAGTCCCACACAATAGCTGTGTGGCCCTAGGTAAGCTGGTTTACTATGGTCTCACTTTCTCCATCTGGAAAATGGGAATGATTACAGCAAGGGCCTCACCAAGTTTGCTGTGAAGATCGAATGTTGTAACACACACATGAAGTGGAGTGCTGGTCCCACAGTCAAGGACTGACCAGGCGGACTTAGTATCAGCATCTCTCTCCTCAGCCAGATCTCTGCTGCTGTTCTGGGCCTGGCTGGGGCAACATGGAGCCTCTGACCCTTTGAGAAGAAATCATCTAAGTTAGGAGGAGCCTTGGGCTGGGTGTGAGGATGCTTCTGACCCTTTCCACCAAGCCATATCATCCATGTACTGTGCTGTGACTTGGTAATAGTGCAACCAACTTAGGTTCAGATCCTGGCCCTGCCGTTTATTAGCTGTGTGAATTTGGGCATATTACTCAACCTCTCTGGGCCTCATTTTCCTCATGTGTGTAAATGGAACTACCAAGAGTTCTTACTTCATAGGGTTGACATGAGGACTGAGAAAACCCATCTGCAGCAGGCAACACAGCCCTGGTGTGAAGGAGGCACTCAATAAGCATGGGCTATTATTCATCCATTATCCTGATGGTATCTCATGGTACTGCTCCTCACATTCTGACTCTAGATTTTATCTACTAGGCTGTTTTGTTTTGAGACGGAGTCTCACACTGTCACCCAGGCTGGAGTGCAGTGGTGTGATCTCAGTTCACTGCAACCTCTGCCTCCCAAGTTCAAGTGATTCTCCTGCCTCAGCCTCCCAAGTAGCTGGGACTAAAGGTGCACGCCACCACACCTGGATAATTTTTGTATTTTTAGTAGAGATGCGGTTTCACCATGTTGGCCAGGCTGAACTCCTGGCCTCAAGTGATCCACCCACCTCGGCCTCCCAAAGTGCTAGGATTATAGGCATGAGCCACTACACCCGGTCTAGATTTTATCTACTAGGTTGTGAAGCAACTATTCATTCATGTATTTATTGAGCAAATCGCTATTTAGTGCTGAGCTCAGAATGCAGTAATGAACCAGCAAGGCCGGGACCCTGCACTGCCTCATTCATTCATTGATGCATTCTTTCCGCAGAGACTAGGCAATGGTGCCCCAGGTCCTGGAAATACTGTAAAGAACCGAGTAAAGCCCCTGTCCTCAAGGAGCTCACAGTTTTGTGGGGGAGGCAGAAAAGAAACCAACAGACAAATCCAAATACAACTTTAGGTGGTCAGTTCTGTGAAGAAACTGTGAAGTGGGTAGGGTATGAGGATGGGGAGGGTCTTACAAAAGGTGGTCATGGAAGGCCTCTCAGAGGAGGGAACGCTGAACAGAGGCCTGTGTGAAATGAGAGCCTACTTATGCAGATGTGGAAAGTACAAGGTTAGGAAGGGGGTGGGAGAACGAGGTCTCCCTCATCTGCTCAGCCCAGCAACCCTCATTCCTTCCCCCTTTCTCAGAGAGACGTCCCCCCGCCCATATGGTCACGGAAGTCAGAATCTTCGAGGTGTCCTCATTTTCCCCCTCACCCCTAAACTTAACTAGCCACTGGTTCTGTAGATTTTACTCCCTAAATAGTCTTCTTTTGCGTCTGTCCCCCAAGACCTCACCGACATTTTCTCCTACCCGGACCACGGCAGAAACCTCGTCTTCCCTGGTCCTCTGGACTCCAGTCTCAGTCTCCGCCTCCCAAAAGCCAAAGGGGCCTGTGTAGAACACAAATGTGACCAAGACCCCTGCCCACCTCCACCCCTAGTCTCCCTGCAAATCCCTGCTGTCCTCAAGAACCATCCCAGACCCTTTGCTGGAAATTCGAAGCCCTCCAAGACCTAACCCCAACCCCATCCTCGGCTCTGGGCCTCGTGGACTCTCCTCCAGGAGGCCTTCCCGGATCCCAAGGGCTGGGTTTGAGGGTGCCCCGGAAATCCTGCCCGAACCTTAGATATGGGTGTCCGCAGTGGATGAAGGAACTGATGGCGCCGGGAAGACTGTGCTGGGAGTCGGACTGAGCACAATTCAATTTAAAATTCCCTTCCCACCCCCACCCAGGGAAACAGGAAAGGGGGGCTGGCGGCGCCTACAGTTTGCATTCCTAGCTGGGGCGAGCGGGCGACGGAGAACAAAAGGGCGGTAATGATCCGCAGCTGGGCGAGCAGCGAGCTC
>NW_012101477.1:3030830-3034970 GCF_000951045.1 Mandrillus leucophaeus
TTCCTTCCCGACCAGCTGCTAGGCGCCGCTCTGCTGTCATCAGGCTGGCAAGGAAAAGCCCCGCGTTCGCCGATCGGCGCGGAGCCGAGCAGATAGTTGTTGATTGCAGAGAAAATGAGAACACCACGATTAAACAATGGCGGAAAGCGGCTACTACGCCGACAGGGCGCCCTAGCATCCCCTCCGTCCCGCTCGCAGGGACACGGGGAGCGAAGAGGGAGCTGAGCTGAGGGCCCGCGCAGAGAGTGGGGCGAGCGCTGCCGGCTCTGGGCTGGAGGCTGGGGGTACAGGCCCCAGGGCTGCACCCTGCAGCCCTGAACTTAACGTCCCTCTCGGCCCCCAGAGGACCCGGATCCCGCTACCCTAGGTCCAGCTTTGAGTATTTCCGGACTTAGGGCACTGGGGTTGGGCCATCCTTTCTGACTCCAGACGCGCATGAAACCCTGACTCCTCACCGTGGTCGATAAGACCACGAGTGATCGGGCTCCAGACTCATCCCGCACCACGGCGCCCCTTAGTGTGACTCACACGTTCGTTGTCCTTTCTGTTCCTCAGACAAGCCCATCGCTTTCCTGATTCCCTCTGCCTTGGAAAGCTGTCGACCCACCCTTTGCATGACTGGCTCCTTCAGGTGTCGACTTAACTATCACCGCCTGCAAGAGGTCCTCCCTGACCCTCTGACCAGAAGTGGAGCCCCCACCCCTCTCATTCTGTATGATAGCGTCCGGTTCATTCCGTTCTTTTTCAAGGCGTGAAGTAATTTTCTAATTAGGTAGTTTCCCATAAACTTCATAAGATCAGGGACCTCCTCTTTACAGCTTTCCCAAGTCCCCATCTGAGTGCCTGGCAAGTCTTAGGTTCTGATCCCACCCCTTCTCCTTCCGAGGATGTGTTTCTCACAGCAGCATTTACATATTTAAAGCCAGGACACAGCCCTAAATTGTGTAGGGAGCCTAAAATCCAAGCCTGGAAGTAGTGTATCCAGTGAGGTCATTAGGGTTGATTTTTGGAGCTAAATAATAATAGGCCAGGTACGGTGACTCACATCTGTAATCCCAACATTTTGGGAAGCCAAGGCAGGAGGATTGCTTGAGCCCAGGAGCTTGAGAGCAGCCTGGGCAGTATAGTGAGACCTCTTCTCTACAAAATAAATAAATGTGGTGGCACGCGCCTGTAGTCTAAGTTACCCAGGAGGCTGAGGAGGGAGGATCGCCTGAGCCCAGAAGGTGGAGGCTGCAGTGAGCCTTCACTGCACCACTGCACTCTAGCTTGGGCAACAGAGTGAGACTCTGTCTCAAAATAATAATAGTAATAGTCATCATCATCATAAATATTACTAACTTAGCACTTATCATGTGCCACGCCCTGTACTGGTGGTATAAATGTTAGTTCAATTCATCCTCATATCAATCTCAGCTTATTTGTGCTGTTAAGCACTGCCAGATATCATGCCTCCACCTGGAGGGAAGAATATGATGTTTGCATTAAACAGGGATTGCTGACAGGGGTTATGGGGAGGATGGAGAAGATGCAGGGCCAACTGAGGGGTCTGCTACTTGGTGCCCAGCATTGGAGACTTGCTGAATTCAAGGCCAGGCTCTTCTTTTTTATAATCTATGTATCTTGGGAAAGTCACTTAACTTTCTCAAGACTCTCAAAAACTTTCTCAAGTTTTTGCATCTTAAATGAGGTCAGCGTTGGGCTCTCCCCTCCTGGCCTGACTGGGATTCAAGTGGAAACCAAGTGGAAACTAAGAAAGCACTTTGCAGTCCATGTGACAGTGACTGGCCTAAAAACAATTTGCTGTTGATGATTGCAGAACCCCCTCCCCAAACTGCAGTTTAGAAGCCACACAAGCAAGTAAATAAAGATGCCTAATGAGTAATAAGAGCAAACACCTGGTTCTCACTGTGTGTTACTGCTGTGCCAGGTGCTTCACGTACATTGACTGATTCACACCTCAGAACACACTTACCGGAAAGGCATTGTTATTATCATCATTTTGCAGAATAGGAAGCTGAAGCACCGACAGGTTAAGTAACTGGCCTAAGGTCACCCTGGGGGGAGTGGCAGAACTGTACTGGAACCAGGCAGCTGGGCTTCATCATCAGTCCCTTCAACCTTTTGCTGCATCTCAAAAGTTAGTGTTCCCATTTTTAAGAGGCAAACTAGATGATCCAGTGGTTGCAACTCCTTTGGGGTAAGTCCCCTCTCTTCACTGAGGCCTGATTATTTTATCGTAAAAATCTTCTGATTATGATGACAAAGCTGAATGTTTTTAGGCAAGGTCTTGTTTACTGTCATCTCATATGATTATTTTGTTTGTTTGTTTGTTTTGAGACAGGATCTCACTCTGTTGTCCAGTCTAGGGTACAGAGGTGCGATCTTGACTCACTGCAACCTCTACTTCCAGGGCTCAAGTGATCCTCCCACCTTAGCCTTCTGAGTAGCTGGGACTACAGGAGCATGTCACTATGCCCGTCTAATTTTTAAAATTTTTTGGAGAGATGGGATCTCGATATATTATATTGCCCAGGCTGGCCTCCGACTCCTGGCCTCAAGTGATTCTTCCCCTTTGGCCTCCCAAAATGCTGGGATTACAAGCGTGATTGCCCAGCCTACACACAAGCCATTGTTGGCAGGGAAAGGCGCATTTAAAGGATTGACATGGTGGGACAGGAAGAGCCCTAAGCTCAGAGTCAAGAGGACCTGAGCAGCAACCCTGGCTATGGCATGGACTTGCATACATATCCTTGCACTCCTGGGTCTCCAAACACAACAACTGGCATCATTGCTCACAGTGTGCTAGGAACTATGACAAGCATTTTATATATGCACCACAATAAGCCTTTGAAGCTTGGATTATCACCCTCACTTGGAGGACGAAGAAACTGAGGCTCAGGAGTGTGAAGTACCCTTTTTGGGAGTGTGGACAGGGGGTGGTCCTTAGGCCCAGGAAGGGAAGCCAATGTTGCTCTCTAGGCAGGGAGGGAGAGGCAGGGCAGCCTGGTCTCTTTCACAGCTAAGAATAGTTAAAAGGCAATTACGATGCTAATTTCAGCGCTAATGGCTACCGCAGCTGAGACTTGGGAGCTGAAAGGTGCTGTTAGCGGAGAGTTGCTAGCCAGGGCCCGCAAACAGTCCCCTCTCCCTGGAGACCCCTGGGCTATGGCTGAGTCACGGCAGAGACATTGGCTCATTGTGCCCTAAATAAAGCAGCCACTGGTCCTGGACAAGGTTCAGCTCTTCCAGGTCCTTCCGCAGTGTCCCTCAGAGTAAAGGAAGAATAGCCAGGAGTCTGGGAGGGCACTGTGGACCTCATGGGTGATAAAGATGCTCAGGAAATCCCACTTTTCCCTCCCCCTTTCCCTCCCTTCCTGCAACAGGCACAAAACAACAATAACAACAAAATGTGTTTGTCTATTGGAGGTAGGCTGCCTGTAGCTCATCAGCCATGTGGCTTTGAGCAATGTATTTTATTTCCTGTGCCTCGGTCTCCTCATCTGTAAAATGGGGTTGACAACAATAGTACCCATTTCACAGGGCAGTTCTCAGTTTTAAATGACACTGCTCTGGTAAAGCCTGTGGCATGATGCTCATACACAGTAAGTGCTCAATCAGAGTGAGCTGCTGGAATGGGGGTAACGTTGGGCGGTGTGCTGGGATGTCATGCCAAGATGTACAAAGTCCTTGCCTTGTGCTGGAGGGACAGCTAAGCGATTAGAGAACAGCTTGAGAGGTAATGGGGAGGGCTGAGGAGGCTGTGGGGTCACAGCGATGGAGAGTGGCTGGTGGGGAGAGGGCTTCACGGAGGAAGTGGCATCTCAGCCAAGGTCACTAGTGAGTATGAGTTCAAGGTGGAGGATGCTTTCAGGAGATTTCTTCTCCATAACTGTCCCATCAGCAAATGCATCGGTGCTCAACAGAGCCCAGTGGTCAGTCACGCACATGCCATCATCTTCTCTCAGAAATCAGGACTCAATTGAGGTCAGGAGCTCGAGACCATCCTGGTCAACATGATGTCTCTACTAAAAATACAAAAATTAGCCAGACATGGTGGTGCACGTCTGTAATCCCAGCTACTCAGGAGGCTGAGGCAGGAGGATCACTTGAACCTGTACTCTGTTGCCCACATGGGTA
>NW_012101477.1:3036200-3059228 GCF_000951045.1 Mandrillus leucophaeus
AGTTTGAAAAGTATGAATGCATGCCTGGGGTCCTCTCTGCTCCAGCCCCCACGAGGCCTGCCTGAACAACCTGTCCAGCCTCTCTCCTTGCCTAAGTAGGTGCAGAAGAGTTAGTCACAGAGGCCAGCAGACATCATGGGCTGAAGAAGCACAGGCATGAGACAGGTACCTGCATTCTCCTCTCCCCACCCACCGTAGACACCATGACTTCATCACACCGGAACTCAGACTTCACCTCAGAATCCCTCCCGTGTGGCCCAGGCACCCATTTGCAAATATGCAGAGTTGATACCTGAATTCAACACTGTGTGGTCTGAGCAGCAACAAAAATTGCCTTCCCCACCTTTTTTTTTTTTTTGTGACTCCTTTAATTGTAGGTTGTTTCTATTTAATTGTCTGCTCTTATCTCTGGGTTCTTGATTCTGCTCTCTGCCTCTGTGCCATCTCCCGATGCCTCCAGCTCCCCAGCATGAGTGGCATTTTGCTTTGGAGCTGGGCACAGGGCCTAGCATAGATCAGGTATTTAAACCATGTGTGTTGATATTTGAGAATCTGTGAATGAAAAACTAAGCTCTCCTGGTGTTTTGGTTATCTATTATTTCATAACCAGCTACTTCAAAGCTTACTAGCTTAAAGGGAGAATAGTTTTATTTGCTCATGATTCTGTGGGTCAAGGACCTGGTCAGGGTTCAGCTGGAGGATTCTTCTGCTTCACATGGTATTATATGGCTTTACTCATGCAACTGGTAAATGATACAGATTTAAAGAGGGCCACTCCACGTGGCTGCTTGGGCTTCCTCACATCATGGTGTTTGGGTTCAAAGAAGGAGCATTTCAAGCTGCAAAGGTAGAATCTGCTAATTTCTTAGGGCTCAGTCTCAGAGTTATACAGTGTCACTACTGTCACATTCCACTGGCCAGACCAGCCACAGAGCCAGTCCCAATTTAAGAGGAAGGGAAATAGATTCCACTTCTTCATGGAAGGAGTGGCAAAGAATTGGCAGCCATCTTTAACCCACCAAATCTGGGGAGTTTACAGGTATGGGACCCAGTAGGTACCCAATAAATATTTCTTAATGAATGAAGAAGTAAACTGCATTGCCAGAACTGGCTGGGCTCCCCCAGTTCATCCCCTGTGACCCAGATCCCAGGCCTGTCCAGCATCCCCTTGGACAAACTGAGACTTCACTCCTGACTCAGCTCCACATTGCAGCAGTAGGGTGATGGGTGAATTCCTACCCCCAGCCTGGCATGGGTGAGACAAGAGGAGGATGAAGGCCTTAAGAGTGGGGATCCCACAGCAGGGCATGGGTTGGGGCTTCCTACAAATGAGCCACACTTGGGGTCAGGGAGCCTGGGCTGCCCCGGGCCCATTTCCATTTCACGGAGTTGGAGAAAATGCTTTTTTTTTTTTTTTTTTTTTTTTTTTTGAGCACTAGAGGCAGAGAGCAATCTGGGTTGCTATGCAACCAGAGCCTGTGCCCAGCTGATAACACCAGAGGAATTAACTGTCCTTGTCCTGCTCAGGCTCTGGAGGAGGGGCTGACGGCTTCCCAGTGCCTCTGCCTCAGCCCTGCCAGCTGAACCTCTGGCCCTGTTATAAATGGGGGAGCCTGGAGCCAGGTCCCAGCCCCCTCTCCTTGCTTCACAAAGAGCAACCAGGGGGATCCCCTTGTCTCCTGCCAAGGGGGCACCTTTGTTACAGTGTGAGAAGGGGGCTGCCTGCGGGTCCCTTAGACTCAGGGTGTCTCTGTCCTCTTTGATCTACTAATGAGCTGTGAATTAAAGATAAACCTGAACTCAGAGGGAGTCTTTAAGAAGGGGCGGGCTTGGAGTGAGGACAAGATGGGCAGAATGAGGCCAACTCCTGGGGCAACGGAGACACACAAGTACAGCTTCACCGGGGACCAGCCAGTACTGACCACACAACCCCCGAGGTCCGGGGAGAAGCAGGCCTGGAGAAGGCAAGATGTCCTGGTGGGCAGGGGAGCCGTTTGCAGGGCGGCAGGACTTTGGTATCATTGGAAGACCAAGGACACTCATGTCCAGTGTCTGTAAAGCTGAGGGCAGCCTGTTGGGGGGATTCAGGGGGTGAGTGGGCGAGACCCAGGGGGCTATATTTAATGTGTTCATTTCTACAGTAGACTGGTACTCCTAAAGGGCAAGGAACATGTAACATATGGGATTCAGAGTCAGACCTGTGTTCAAATCCAGGCACTCACAGCTGTGTGACCTTGGGCCAGGCACTTCACCTCTGTGAACTTCCATCTTCTCAGCCACAAAATGGGAATAATCATATCTACTCTACAGATTTGTCATAACGATGAAAGGGATCATATATCAGGTTGAACCACAGTAAACTGGCATTCTGTGGGTGAAAACTGGTGGAATCTTGGCTCTTTCATTTTGTTCAGCCTAAAATGACAAACACTGAGCACATAAGATCATTCAGTAAACAGAAGCAGCTATTGATGTCTTTTGTTGTGCTAGGTGGTGGTCCAATGTGCATGTTCAGTGAATGAATGAATGAAAAAAAAACAGGATCAGGGCTGAACAGGGGCTAAGTTGCAGTTGGCTGCCCCCAGGGCCCAAAAGATGCTGACAAGCATTATAGGAATCCTTGCCTGGGCCGGGAGAGTGACCAGATGACTCTAGGAGTCTGAGATCACAGCTCTTGCCTGTCTGCTCTGGGCATGGGAGAAGCATTGCTCCCCACCCCTTGCCTTCTGTGTTTATTTCTCTTTCTTGCCCCACTTACTGGGGAAAAGTCTTGTTTTCAGGTTACCATGGTTACCATTTACTTGCACACTTACATCATGCCAGGCTCCAAGCTAAGCACTTTGCAGGCATTAACTCATTTACTCCTAACAACCACCTAACTTGAGTCTTATTTTTTAACCCTTTGAGGTAGGGTTTTAAATTTTATTTTGGCAAGGTATACTTTACATGCATACAATTTACACACTCATTTTCAGCATCCAGTTCAATGAGTTTTGACAAATGTATATTTCCATGCAACTATCACCACAATCAAGAGGCAACATTTTCATCAACTCCAGAAATCCCCCTTGGACCTCTTTGGAGTCAGTTCTCCCACGGATTGTCCCAAGAATCCCCCCCTCCCCCAGCCCCAGGCAACAACAGCTGTGCTTTCTGTCACTGTAGATTTGTTCTGACTTTTCCAGCATTTCATATAAATGGAATCATACAGTGTCTATGTTTCGTGTCTGGCTTCTCTTGCTCATGATTGGTTTGTTCCTTTTAATTGTTGAGTAGTTATGGACTGAATTGTGTCTTCCTGTACCCCTCAGAATTTGTAGTTTGAAGCCCTAACCCCCAAGGTGAGTGCATTTGGAGACAGGACCTTTAAGGAAGTAATTAGGTAAAAGGAACATCATAAGGGCTGGGCCCTGGTTCATAGGATGGGTGTCCTTATAAAAAGAGTGGGGGATGCCAGGAATGCACACACACAGAGAAAAAGCCATGTGAAGTCACATCTGCAAGCCCAGATGAGAGATCTCAGGAGAAACCAGCCCTGCCGGCACCTTGACCTTGGACTTCCAGCCTCCACAACTGGGAGGAAATGCATTTCTGTTGCATAAGCCACTCAGGCTATGGTGTTTTGTTATGGCAGCCTGAGTTGGTGAATGCAGTAGTGTTCCACCAGGTGAGCAAGTCTCCTTATCCACCAGAGGGAGTGGTTTCATAGGCGAGGACAATGAGACTTAGAGACCCCCAGCTAAGGTCCCACAGATCAGCTAAGAACTAACCCCAGGTCTGTGGGACTATGGGACCCGTGTTCCAACTGGACAGAGCACAACATCAACAGGGAACTCATTTGAAGGCTGGGGAAGTGGAGTGCCCCGGGGGTCCTGCCTGCCCCTGCTGGAGCCCAGGGAGCACTGCTTGGTGCGAGGACATGGGTAAAAAGGAGGTGCCCTGGGAGGATCCTGCCAGGCCTCTAGTCTTTGCCCTCAGACACCAGGACACATTGACTGGCACTTGGCAGGAGCCCAGCTGGAGGGTGGTAGTGCCCCCAGGCTGGGGAGAGCAGATCCAGTGACTTAGTGAGGGACGGAGACCATCCTGGGAAAGATTCTGGTGAAGACTCTGCCCTGCCTTCCTGATCCTCAGTCTACTCATCTGCAAAATGGGGATGAGAATTTGCCTTTGCTGATCTCACAGAGGAGGGAGGAAAGAAGAGGGTGAGAGGAACAGAGAACCTCATCCTACGACACCAAGAGGTTGGGTGGGGAGAGTGATCACTCCCATTTCACAGATGAGAAAACCGAGGCCCAGAAAAGTGAAGGGACACTGGGATCTGGGCCAGCCCGCCAAGAAGCATCCCCACTGCTGATTGAAATGCTGCCTCCCAGCATGGGCTGCTGGACCTTTAGTACCACAGGACAGAGATGCCATGATCAATGCCTGCCTTCCATGTGGGCAGGAAGGGCATGGAGGCTGGGGTTCTGTCCAATTTTGTTCATCTTCATATCATCTAGTAGAGTTCCTGGCACATGGCAGCTACCCAACCAATACTTGTGGAATAAATGAATGATAGCCATACTAAAAATAGAAAAAATTAGCCAGGCGTGGTGGCACACGATTGTAATTCCAGCTACTGGGGTGGCTGAGGCAGGAGAATTGCTTGAACCTGGGAAGCAGAGGTTGCAGTGAGCCGAGATTGCACCACTGCACTCCAGCTTGGGCAACAGAGTGATACTCCATCTCAAAAAAATAAAAAATAATAAAAAATAAACATAAAGAAACAGAAAGTACGATGATGGCTCCCAGGGTGGGGGTAGGGAGGGATGCAGAATTCGTGTTTAATGGGTACAGAGTTTCTGTTTGGGACGATGAAAAAGTTTTGAAGGTGGTGACGGTGGCACAACAATGTGAATGGACTTAATGCCACCGAATTGTGCACTCGAAAATGGTTAAAATAGTAAGATTTTTGTTATGTATATTTTACCACAATAAAATTATACATACCAGCCAGGCACGGTGGCTCACACCTGTAACCCAGCACTTTGGGAGGCCAAGGCAGGTGGATCACCTGAGGTCGGGAGTTCGAGACCAGCCTGACCAACATGGAGAAATCCTGTCTCTACTAAAAGTACAAAATTAACCAGGCGTGGTGGCGCATGCCTGTAATCCCAGCTACTCGGAGGCTGAGGCAGGAGAATCGCTTGAACCCAGGAGGCAGAGGTTGCGGTGAGCTGAGATCACACCATTGGACTCCAGCCTGGGCAACAAGAGCGAAATTCTGTCTTAAAAAAAAAAAATGTGTGTATATATATATATATATTTGCTGTTTTAGCCCTTTCGACTATGCAATCCAGCAGTGGCATTAAGTCCATTCATATTGTTGTGAAAACATCATTTTAAAATTACAAAAACAAGCCCGGCTACATTATGAAATAAAATGTAAAATTCATATGAATATTTGAGAGGAAATCATAAAATTTCACAAAAGAGCAACTTGTGTGGCTGCCTTGCAAGCTCTGAAGGGCAGCTAGTTCTGTCTGGTTCATGGCAATATCCCCAGGTCCCATCACAAGGCTGTAGACAGAGGACACCATGAGAACATTTGATTTTAAATGTCAACTTGTATTTTATTTAATTAATTTATTTATTTTTGAGACAAGGTCTTGCTCTATAGCCCAGGCTGGAGTGCAGTAGCACGATCACAGCTCACTGCAGCCTCAACCTCCTGGGCTCAAGTGATCCTCCCACATCGGCTTCCCAAGCAGCTGAGACTACTGGCACATGCTGCCATGCCTGGCTAATTTATTTTTTATTTTTTATTTTTAGTAGAGACAGGGTCTCGTCCTGTTGCCCAGGCTGGTCTCAAACTCCTGGGTTCAAGCGATCCTCTCACCTCGGCCTCCCAAAGTGCTGGGATTACAGGCATGAGCCACTGCACCCAGCCTTCAACATTTATTTCAGATACATTCAGCGAGTGCATGTGCAGGTTTGTTATACGGGAGTATTATGTGATGCTGAGGTTTGGAGTATGGATCCTGTCACCCTGGTAGTGAGCACAGTACCCAATAGGTAGTTTTTAACCCACCCTCCCTCTCCCCCATAGTAGGCCACAGTGTCTACTGTTCCCATATTTATGTCCATGTGTGCTCAATGCTTAGCTCCCACTTATAAGTGAGAACATGCGGTATTTGGTCTTCCGTTCCTGTGTTAATTTGTTTAGGATTATGGCAAGAATAGTGTTTTGAATGGATGAATGAATACTTGAATGAGCCAATGGGTAGAGTTCATGTTTGCTCCAAGCTCACCTGCACTTTCCTCTTCTCTTAGGGCCCTTTGTTGGGAAAATGTCAGGGAATATTGTCCCACAGTGTTTCTGACTCAGAGGCATTCCCTGAGCCCAAGCCTTCTAGAGGCATTGGCTCAGCCCCTGAGGATTGGCGCCGGCCTGGGTGACGGTCCAGGGCTCCCCTCCCCTTCTCTAAGCTCCACTGTACTTCAGCTTGGGCAATAGAGCAAGACCCTGTCTCAAAAAACAAAAAACAAAAAACCAGCATGACAATAAGCGTTCTATTGTAATCTCCCAGATTTCAAAGGAATCTTTTTACTCATTATTTTAAAGGCCAACACAAAACTTCATCTATTCAGCCAGTCTCCCTATGTTTCTTTTCTTTTCTTTTCTTTCTTTTTTAAGGTAGGGTTTCACTCTGTCACCCAGGCACAAAATATAATCATGCAGTGGCACAGTTATAACTCACTGTATCCTCAAACTCATGGATTCAAGTGATCCTCCTTCCACTTCCTGAGTAGCTGGGAATGCAGGTGCACACCACCATACGAGACTAACTTTTTGATTTTTGGTAGAGACGAGGTCTCACTACGTTGTCCAGGCTTGTCTCAAACTCCTGAGCTCAAGCCATCCTCCCTACTAGCCTCCCACAGTGCTAGGATCACAGGCATGAGCCAACACGCTGGCTCCTATGTTTTGACATTAAATTGTTTTACAATTTTCCATGTTAACCATATTAGTTATGATGAGTTAGGAAGCTATTTGGCCTGGACCCCGATATCCTAAATCCTGGACCAACACCTACAAGCCCTGCAAAGTCACCTTGGAGATACAGGCACCAATGACAAGCCAGGTCATAGTTAAATTTTATAATTCGTGGGGGCTTTGGTCCCAGTGTCTTCTGTGGAAACACAGATCTGCTTCCCAATTCTGGTCCAAGTCTACTTCAGCCAAGGGGATCTCTTTCTTCTACGCTTGGGGTCCTGCAGACATAACTCTCCTGGCAACGGAGTACAGAGGCGTCGGCAGCTGGACCTTCTCTTAAAGTGAAATTGTGCGGCCAATATAAACAATGCTGAAAGAATTAGCTTCATGATATAGCCTTTCCACAATTAGAGATTATTTCCTTATACAAATCCAGATCAACTGAAAGGAAGAATCTGAATATTTTAAGTACTCTTCGAATGTAGTGAAGTTCTAATAGAAATGAAAAGAGGGGACATGTCCTGTAAGGTGCTTTTCCCAGTAACCCACCTAATTTGCCAGCCTGTCCTTCACTTCCTTTACCAAGCATGGTGAGGAGTACAGAAGCCAACCAGGCCCAGGGACTGGTCTGCTCAGCACCCAGGCCTTGAGGAAGTGTGGACACCCAGGTCTGTGAAACAGGAGGAAACCCGCTTCATGAGGTTGAAGGGCAGGAAGCGTGAAAAGCTCTTCCCACAGTTCCTGGTCTGTGCTGGGACCCGGGAGGTGCTAGCCATTGCTCTCAGCTCTTTAAATTTTAGCTCTCCTAAGAGGTTAAAGCGGGTCTAAGTTAGGTGGCCGTAGAGTGTAGGGTTCTTTTGTTTTTGGGGTTTTTTTTTTAAGAGACGGAGTCCTGTCCTGTCACCCAGGCTGGAGTGCAGTCGTGCAATCATAGCTCACTGCACCTTTCAACTCCTGGGCTCTAGTGATCCTCCCACCTCAGCCTCCGGAGTAGCTGAGACTACAGGCAAGCGCCACCATGCCCGGCTGATTTTTAAATTTCTTGTAGAGGTGGGGTCTCCCTCTGTTGCTCAGGGTGGTCTCAAACTCCTGACCTCAAGCCATCCCCCCATCTCGGCTTCCCAAGGTGCCAGGATTACTGGCATGAGTTACGACACCCAATCAGGGTGCAGGGTTCTGTGAAGGGAAAAGGCAGACAGAATTTGGGGTATTTTTTTTTCTTTCCAATAGAGAAGAAAAATCTCTCTGAAGGAGGAAAGTGGGGTCTTGGCTAATCATAGTCTATTTGCATTTCCCCATCCCCACCCCTGGTTTAACATCAGCTGCCGCCCCCACTCGCCTTCATCCCATGTGCTTTGTGCCCCCACCCCCGTGACTCATACTCCTCAGATCCATCAGGGCCCAATTGTTCTCCAGGCCTGCGGTCCAAAGCTCTTGATGGATTTAGTAATTGGGGTAATTACGGTAATTTTACCTTAAAGACAGGCAGCTGCAGATTTTCTATTGGGGAGCCCCCTCCCTGGGCCTCCTGCCAGCCAGTGTACAGGAACAATGACAAGTGACTCCCACTCCCCTGCCCCAGAATGCAAAGTGGTTGGGGGTGGGAGTGGGGAGTTCTCAATAGAAGGCATCTCCCACCCTCTCAGCAGCCCTGGGAGGGAGGCAGGGGACAGCAGCATGGGTTTGCCAGGAACCATTTTCCTTTCTACCACCCCAGCCTTGGAAAAACTGAGACAAGGGGACTCCCTGCCCCAGCCTACCAACATTCCCTGCAAGTCTGTGGATGAAGTCCCTTATGGATCCCTAAAAGCTTCAATTCCACATATCCTGTGATCTCCAGGTGTGAGGAGCACGCAGGAATGATGGGTCTTTGGAGGTGGTGGCCCACACCTGCCCACAGCCAGGTACCAGGCAGCATCGTCCACCGTTCCTGGAGCCAGAGCCTGGGATGCCCTGCCTCCAGCGGCAGACTAAGGAATATTCACCCCTGTCCCAGTGCTCTCAGGTGCCAAAGAGCCAAGAGCTAAGGAGGACTTGGGAGATGGAGACCTTTTCTGATTTCTGCTTAGAAAGCTTCTCAGAGAGGAAGAACTTGAATTAGGCCTTGAAGAACGTATGAGACTCCTTTGGCGTGCCTGGAGCAGTGAGTCCCAAGCCTGTCTCTGGAGTAGATTAGCAGCACAGTCTCCTAAAGGAGGATTTGGGGGCTGCATTTGGGGGAGGCTAAGGATAAACCTAGGGCGGTCTCAGAATTCCCAGGTGGGGTAGCTTGATAGATTTAAATGTTTCCTGTCTTCCCAAATCTCTCAGGATCTATTTGCAACCCTTGCCCACTCTGTCTCCTGCCCGCTTGCCTTCTCTCAATACCAGCCACACCAGCTATGCAGAGTCCATCTCAGGGCCTAACATGCTATTCCTTCTGCCTGGGATGCCCTTCCAACTCTCACCCACTCACCTTTCAAACCTCAGCTTGATATCACTGCCCAAGAAACCTCCTGGGAAATCCCAGACCCAGTCCAGCCTGGGTGTTTGTGGCTCCCTGTCCTTCTTCATCACATTTACCATATTGTGAGTATAGAAAAATGTGTGTGATGACTGATTTCTTTTTCCACCCAAGTGCAAACTCCAAAAGGAAGGTCTGTGTGGTGTTGATTCAATGTTCCATTCCCAGTGCCTAACTCTCAGTAGACATTTTTGTTGATTGCATGTTGAAACTTTTCAACAGGCAGAAACTGGAGTGGTGGGAATGCATTCTAAGAAGAGGGGCCAGTGTACACAGAGGCTGTGATACAGGAGCAGACAGAGTAAGTTCAGAGGACATTGGGGCCAAAAAGGGGAGGGGAGAGGGAACAGGGAGGCAGGCAGAATAGCTGGGAGGGGGCTCTCTCTGCTTCGTGGGAGTTAGGGCTGGGCTTTTGGGTGGCCCTTGCTAGTGATGAGGGACCTTGATGAGTGTGAATCTCCTGCAAAGGTGTCTCCTGGAGACACTGTGCCTTGGAGCAAAGGGATGCTTCAATTGGGGATCTAGGGCCTGGGTGAAGGGCTGAGGGATCAAAGGTCAGATTAGGGACATGGTACCCTACATTAGCCCTATGGGTTTGTAGAAATTACCGAGAATGTTAACTCTGGTTAATTGAATTTCCAAATAAGTGAAGTAATATTGTCTACCCAATCCAGGTCTCTTAAGCTTGTGACTTCAGTGTGCTCCAACAAGTTCCATGGATGGGGTCTTCCCTCCAACACACACAGACTGGATGAGCAGGGGAATGACCACTCAAAGCAGCCTTGAGCAGTAACTGACCATAGTGGGGGCTTATTTTTTTATTTATTTATTTATTTTGACAAGATCTCGCTCTGTCACCCAGGCTGGAATACAGTGGAGTGATCATGGCTTACTGCAACCTTGACCTCCTGGACTCAAGAGATCCTCCCACCTCAGCCTCCTGAGTAACAGGGACCACAGGCATGTACCACCATATCCAGTTAATTTTTAATGTTTTTAAACTGTAGAGATGGGGTCTTCTATGTTGCCTTGGCTGGTCTTGAACTCCTGGGCTCAAGTGATCCTCTTGCCTCGGCCCCCAAAGTGCTAGGATTACAGGCGTGAGTCACTATGCCCAGCCCAGAGGGGCTTTTCAATACTCCTGCTTCCTTGCTTCCCAGGGGTAACCAACCCTAAGAAGTGTCTCCACAGTCTCCCTGGGTTCCCCAGTGGGATTCAGCTCCAGTCACCCACACGGTAGCTCGTGCGATGCAGTAGCTGGTATGAAGTGGTAGCTGGTGTGACGCAGTAACTGGTGTGATGCGGTAGCTGGTGTGATGATGCTCTGCTTACTGGGGCCTTCCCTTCCCTGTCTCATGTCCCCACTCCCCTGCTGCTGTTTCCTTCGCCTCCCACATAAATGACTTTCACTGGAGTCCTTGTCTCAGTGCCTGCTTCTGGGGACCCACACTGAGACACTGCCAAGCCAGGTTATGCCCGCAGGGCACTCTAGGGACTTCCAGTGGAATATCCAAGGCCTGGGCTCCACTCCTACCTTGGCCACTACAGGCAGAGCACCCCTCTGTGGGGTCCACATGCGCCAATTGGCCTCACTGTGGTCTTTGTGGCACTAGGCCTTCGTGACACTAGGCCAGACTGGTGCTCCCTGTGTCCTGGGGCTACCTGGACTTGCTGGGGACAGGCTACATTGGGCAACCAGAAGGCATGACCAGTGTGACATGAGAGCATCACTGAATGGCCAGGGAGGGCTCAGACCAATCCGCCAGCACTGGGGAAACGAGGGCAGTCGTAGCTGCAGAATTTGTCAACTTGTCCTGCTTCTTACCTCTCTCCTGAGGGTCCCATTTTTCCACCTCGCCCACCTCCCACAGGGCCAATGAATGGCCCGGATCCTCCTAGGATTGGACCCCAAAGGCCTCGTCCACACTCCTGGCCAGACAGTCACTGCCTCCATTGGAGATGGGTACAAAGGAAGGGGTCTGGGTGGAAACTGAGAGAGAGAGAGAGAGAGAGAGAGAGAGAGAGAAAACTAGAGCAAGCTCCTGGGGAACCTGATTCATCCCTTAGCCCAGGCTGTCCTGACAATCCCTCTGACCCGCACACAACAGAATCGTCGACAAGGGCTTTGGCCGAGATCTTTCTGTTCCCTTCATCTGCAGAGCCCTTCTCCCAGCTCATCCCGTGGCTGACCCTTTCTCATCATTTTGGTGTCAGTTCAAGGGTCGCCTCCTCAGAGAGGTCACATCCGCCCCACCTCAGCACCCATGGCTCCTGTCCATGCTGATGGCTTTCATGGGACTCTCTGCCAGCACATGGGACTCTGCCTAGGGTCTTGCTCTGGCAGAGGAGGGTGCTGAGCCTGCCTGGGGGAACAGTTAGAAATGCTGGGGGACAAACGTCCTGGGAGTAGCCCTCCACCAGTAAGTGGTGGGGGTTGGTGGTTAACACTCTCCCTTCTTTACTCCTCGGTTGGCACATGTCAGCGGCATATTCTACACAGCTTCCCAGGGACCCCTGCAGCGTGGAGCCCCAGTTGCCTGAAGCCGTAACCTGCTCTTTAGCACATCTTTACTGGCTTCTCCCCTCCCCACCTCACTTTCCCATTCCTCCACTGGCTCTTTCTGGGATCACCTCCCAAATAAGCACCTTGCCCGCTGGTTCCTGGTTCAGGGTCTGATTCTGAGGGCACTCAATCTAAGACCCTTCCCTGGCCCCTCAAAGCAAAGATTCACCACATTCCCCATGTCCTCTCTCCTCTCTGTTTTATTTTTCTCAGCAGAATTGTATCACAATATAAAAGTATTTTCATTTCTAGGTTAGTATATCTCTCGCTCGCTAGTCTGTGAGTTCCACAAGGGCTAGGACCTTCCTTGATTTGCTCATCACTGTGGCCCCAGCCTAGCCCAGTGCCAGGCACACAGTAGGTGCTTGATATAATTGTTGCGTGACAGTAGGTTCCCTCATTTCATCCTCACCATCCTCTTTGGTGATGTAGAAAGAGCAGACTGAATCTCTAGGAGTGTAGAAATTCGGTTTGCAAATTACCTGCAAATTTTGGGTTGGGCAAATTACCTGCAGCCCCGTAGCACTAAATGCAGCCTCTCCCAGGAAAGCACGCACCTGAGGGCCAGGTGAGACACCATCCCTGCTGAGGTTCATTTCCGCCCTTTGTCCAAGGAAACTCTCTTGTTTGAAGACATCTTTACAAATTCCATCCTCCTTCCTCTCAGAAGATGAAGGCAGCAAGGAGCTTGTATTAGTTTGCTAAGGCTCCTATAACAAACACCACAGGTTGTCTCAAACAACAGAAATCTATTTTCTCACAGTTCTGGAGATAGGAAACCCAAGATCAAGGTGCCAGAAAATGTGGGTTTTGGTGAGGCTTCTCCTGGCTCACAGACAGTTGCCACCTCACTGTGTCCTTGTGCCACCTGTCCTCTGCTCTCATGGGAAGAGAGACAGCTCTGGTGTCTCTTCCTCTTCTTGTAAAGACACCAGTCCTACTGGATGAGGGTGCTACCCTTAGGACCTCATTTGACCTTCATTACTTCTTTAAAGGCCTTATTGCCAAACATAGTCACCTTGAGAATCAGGGATTCAATATATGAATTTTGGTAGGACACAATTCCATTCACAACAGAGCTCCTTAAGAGAAACATGAAGCCAGCCCATGCTGGCCCAGACTGCAAAGAGCCCAGAGGAACTGGGCACCCACTGTGAGCTGAGCTAACCCAGTGGTGGAGCTGGTGCAGGATCATCAATCACAACGATGCCACGGAGTAGAAAAAGATGAGCCCTCAGATAGCACCGAAGATGAATGGAGAAACTGACATGTGATTAAACTGGGATCTTCTGCTGGTGGCTGACAGCCCACTCTGAGTGCAAAGTTAGCACAGCCGGGCCTGGGCTCTCGGCACTCACAGAGGCACCTGCCTCACCTCCTGCCAAGGGTAAATTATTTTCCCTCCAACCACACAACGTCCTGTCATCCCGACACTGGGAATGAGTGAATGAGGTGTGCAAGGGGACCAGCACAGGTGCTGGGAAGCACAGGAGGATAATACCATTAGTCACTATTTCAGGCTGTCTTGCCTTTGTTAACAATTAATAATAATAATGAGAGTGCTGGTTGAGCACTTGCTGTAAATACTTCAGATACATTTTCTCATTTTCATACATGAATCCAGGGAAGTGAGAGTTAAATAAGTTGGTGAGGGCAACAGCTTCTGGAGCAAACAAAGGGACAGAGAGGGATTCATCCATTTATTCATTCATTCATTTATCCAGCCAATTTTTATTGAGCACCTACTAGTACCATTATATCCACATCATATCCATTATATCCATAGAAGTGAGAAAAGCCCACATGGTCTCTGCCTTCATGGGGCTACATCCTAGTCATGGAGACAGACAACACAAAACTGACTCAATAAGATAATTTAGGATACTAATAAATGCTAGGAAGAAAATAAGATGATGCCAGAGAAAGTGACAGAAGAAGCAACCTCAGATAGGGTGGTCAGAGACGGCCTCTCAAAGGAAAGGACATCTGAGCTGAGATCCGAAGGTGAAAGGAGCTGGCCATGGAAGTAGCTGGGGGAAGAGTGTCGTGGACAGAGAGAACAGCAGGTGCAAAAGCTCAAAGCAGAAATTAACTTGGGATGTCTGAGGAGTTGGAAGGAGGCTCATGTGGCTGGCTCTGCAAAGTAAGGCGGGGGGTGGGGGGAGTGTAAGTGAAGTGGCATCAGAGACATAGAGCTTCATAGGCCAGGGTAAAGAGTTGGGATATTTGTTTAATGGGATCCCTCTGGAAGGTTTTCAGCAGGAGGGCTTTCAGTAAGATTGAATTTATACTTTTAAAGGCCCACAGTGGCTGCTATATATGGAGAATAGAGAGGAAAGCAAGAAGGGAGAGTAGTTAAAAGGCATGGAGGCCATCAAGGCCTTGCACTATCTGGTATCAAGACGTAAACTCTTAACTATTTCAGATTATCAACATTCTCATCAGTCACCATCACCACCACCATCATCACCACCACCACCACCATCATTATCATCACCACCACCATTACTACCACAACCACCACCAGCACCATCACAATCATCATCATTACCATCATCAACACCACCACTAACATCATCATCATTTCCATCACCACCACCACCATCATCACCACCAACATAAAAATCATAATCACCATCATCACCACTGCTGCCACCACCACCACCACCATCATGATCACTATTATCCAAGGCATTGAGATGATAGTGGTTTGGATTAGGATGGTAGCAGGAACAAAGGAGTGAAGTGGGTGGATTGGAGTATATTTTGGAGGGAGATCCAAAAGGCTTGTAGGTAGACCATGGGAGGTAGAGAGGACATTGGTGAACAGAAGCAGCAACTCTGGCTGAATCCCTTGGTACCTCCCCCAACTTGAATAATTTGTCCAATTTTCCTACTGCTGTTCTTGACTCTTCTTGCTGTCACCTACCAGGCACTTGATCTTGTTTCAGGAAATCATTGTATGACTGAAAAAGCCTGGATTTGGAATCAGGCATCCAAGTTTCTCACCCTGTGTGTGACTCTGAATCCATAGTTTAACTTGTCTGAAACTCAGTTTCTTCATCCGTAAAGTGGAACTATGGTATAACACTCACCTCATAGGATCATGAGGCTAGTGCTGGGCTAAATCCATGCTTCATTACATCTTGGTTCTTCAGATGGGGCCGCTGGGGAAACTGAGGCTGGCCACTCAGAGGCTGTTAACCAGCTACAAGCTTCAAATACCCTATTGAGGAATTCCAGGACAGATGTCAATCCCTCCTTACTAGGTCTCCTTGGTTTAAAAGAAATACCTTCTCTCTGATTCTGAGATTATTTGTATTGTGGGATGGGGGAGGGAGGAAGGGACATTGAGGAAGTGACTATTACCAAAACACTTTTAAATATGGGTATTTAAGGCAAAACAGTTCAGATTTACGGTCTAAAATAGTAGAGCTTGCATCTTGACACCAGACTAACCTGTCACTTACCAGTCATGCAAACAAGTAGTGTTAACTTTCCAAGCCTTGGTTTTTCCTCTCCTATAAAAAGGGAATAATAATGTGTCACATAGGGTTGTTGTAAGAATCAAAGGAATTAATATCTGTAAAATGTCGGGTGCACAGTAACTGCTTAGTGACAGCTGCCATCATCATCATCGTTGCCAAACTAAGACACTGGATTATTGTGAAGATTAAACTTGTCAAGCTCTTGGCATCATCACCATCAGCAGCAGTAACAGCCAGCGGCATCACCATCATTATCATCACTATCAGCATCATCATTATCATCACCATCATTGCCATCACCATCATTACATTATTACCCTCACCATCATCATCTTTACCATCAGCATCATCATCATCATCACCATCAGTGCATCACCATCGTCATAACCATCATCAAAACCATCAGTAGCATCACCACCACCAGCAGCAGCAGCATCACCATCGTAATCACCACCATCATCACCATCAGCAGCATCACCATCACCACAATCAGCAGCATCACCATCATTATCCCCACCATCACCACCATCAGCAGCATCACCATCATCATCCCCACCATCACCACCATCAGCAGCATCAGCAGCATCACCATCATCATCCCCACCATCACCACCATAAGCAGCATCACCATTATCATCCCCACCATGAGCAGCATCACCATCATTATCCCCACCATCACCACCATGAGCAGCATCACCATCATCATCCCCACCATCAGCAGCATCACCATCATTATCCCTACCATCACCACCATCAGCAGCATCACCATCATCATCCCCATCATCATCACCATCAGCAGCACCACCATCACCACCATCAGCAGCATCACCATCATCATCCCCACCATCACCACCATCAGCAGCATCAACATCATCATCCCCACCATCATCACCATCAGCAGCATCACCATCATCATCCCCACCATCATCACCATCAGCAGCACCACCATCACCACCATCAGCAGCATCACCATCATCATCCCCACCATCACCACCATCAGCAGCATCACCATAACCACCATCAGCAGCATCACCATCACCACCATCAGCAGCATCACCATCACCACCATCAGCAGTATCACCATCATCATCATTACCATCACCACCACAACCACAGCAGCATCAGCATTGCCATCACCATCAGCAGCAGTGGCGGTATCTCACCATCATTGCCTCACAGGGTGAAGCAGGTGCTGTTGATGCCCACCCATATCCCTGTAGCACTTGCCATCTGTGTACAGTGGCCAATGTCTAGTTGCCAGTATCTGTATCTCTTCTTGAGGGCTTTCTCTGAGTATTGGAGAACACTGTGCCTGTGCTCTGGCAGGCGGAAGTACCAGGAAACAAATACCTACACTCCTCCGGAGCAGCCTTCAACCAATGACTCACAGGAGTTGAATAAACACACTGGCTCCCTTGCCCCTCGAGTAGGGTAACTCTAAGGGACATCTTCCAAATTGGTGTTTCTCAGAGTTCTCCAGTGGAATTAAGCTCGAGACGCCCCCAGTGGTAGCTTGCTTGTGATTGGGCACCCTTTTATAGACTCCCTCCCCCTCTTTCTCTCATCTCCCCACTCTCTTGCATTTCTTAGGACCAGTATTTGCACTTGAATCTTTGCCTCACATTTTGCTTCTGGGGGAACCCAAACCGAAGACACTGGATTATTGTGAGGATTAAATTTGTGAACCTCTTGGCACATGTTAGATGCTCAGTAAACTCATTGTTAAATGAACAAATAAGCGAAGCCTCACCTGGTCTGAGGATACAGACCCAGGGCCAAGGAAAGGAGGAAGGGCGAGACCTGGGACTGTAAGAGATGAGAGGATTCCCAGAGAGGCTGTCCCTGCAATGCCCCCACCCTTCAGCAACAGCTGTCATTACTCTATGCCTCCGCATTCTGAGTTCTCTTCCTGTCCCCCCGGTGGTTGTGGGTTCAAGGCGTGGCTGGACCACATGGGCCAGAGCCCTTTGAGCAGCTCAGCAAGATGCTCTCATCACCAAGCTCCCATGTCAACTCGCTGGAAGGACAACACCCACCGAGCGCGGGACTGGAGAGAAAAACACTTAGGCAAAGTAAGCGTGACATTGAACTTATGCCTTTAATGTTTAAACAATTTAAATATCGTATTACAAAATGACAAGGTTATACAAATCAACATGTAAAGCATGAGAGCTGTGAAGCGAAGTCTTCCTCTGCCCGGTTCTCCTGGGGCTGATCATGGCTGCGATGTTGGCTTCCTCTCCCTGAGGCCCCAGCTCCTCATCCTTGAAGGACTCTGAGAGGGCAAGGGGCTTGTCCAACGTCATAGAGCTCTCCTGGTCTTGTTTCTGGTGCTGCTGTCACTACACATTGTAGGGCCGCTTTCAAAACAATTTTACCTGGGGGAAAAAAATTCAACTATCTCTTGATAGAGGTGCTGCATTTTTAAATTTCCTCCAGTCTAGAAGCCATGGACAGAAGCCCATGGAGATCCAAGTGCCCCAAGTGATGGTGTCATAACAGCAAGCTTGATGTAGGAAGCAACTCTCCGGAGAGCTAGGGGGTGGAGGGGAGCGAGGGCTTTGTGTGCGTGGTTAAAACATGAGAATGGTGAAGGGAAGTTCTTCCTCTGTCCAGTTCTCCCAGGGCTGTGTTGGCTTCCCCTCCCTGAGGCCCTGGCCCCTCATCCCCTCTGAGTGGAGAGAGCACTAGTCCTGAGTCTATTTCTGAGGGGTCTGAGAGGCATTTCAGAGAACGATGCCTTGGAAGAAAACTCAGACCTTCCCTTGAAATAGCTTTGTTCTCATGCTGGGTACATGGACACAGAGCCAGCAGGGGAGAGGAGGAGGCATCCAGGCTGCTCCTGAGAGTCGCAGGGTTTAGGTGGGGCTCTGTTTAAGGACCCACTCGCCATGTGGGTTGGCACGGTACAGATCTAAGAGGTAGGCATCTGGGTCCAGGCGATGCTCATCTGTGGGAAGAAGGGGTGAAGGAGGTTGAGTGGGAGGCTATGGGAGACGCTGTTCCCCTGCGCAGAGCCCTTCACCAGGCAGAGCACTGTCCCCTGGCTGTATGCATTTTAACTGCTACAGCTCACAGTTACCTCTTCTGCTGGAGGACTGAGCTCCACTGAGGGAAGATGCCTTGCCAGAAAAGTGACATCCCCTCCCCCTGGGAAAGCCCACAGTCGAAGACCGATGGACACAGACTACCAAAGACTAGTCTCCTTGCCTCAAAATGCAACCACTCTGATGTGATTTGTGCTCTAGAGCCCCCTAGTGGATCAGGCCAAGCTCCAGGATGCAGACACTCCTGGTCCCTGCCCTTTCCCTATCCTCCTTCACTCCTTCCCTTGGAACCCTTTTCTTGAGGGGCACCCGCTCAGTGCATCATGTACTACTGATGCCATGTCTTAGCCTCTGCTTCTTGGCCAGTGGCCCTCAAAGTGTGGCCCCTCGACCAGCAGCATCCGCAACTTCTGGGAACTCATCAGAAACACACATTCTCAGGCCCCACCATCTGTGTCTTAGCCCTCCAGGGGATCCTGAGGTTCTGGTAAAGTCTGAGGATCATTGTTCTAGAGAATGCAAAGGGAAACAGCTGCCCATCCTTGGTTCCCACAGAGCCAGGGACCTCCCAGAGCCGGACATTTATTTGCAGAATTCCTTAAGGACTCCTTGGCCCCTGGGCCAGGGATGAGGTCCATCCCATCTAGGGTGTCCCAGAGGAGTCAGTTTCACTGGTGGAACTGCCAACCTTGACACTAAACAAACCTTCTGCCTCTCTCTGCCAGCCTGAGGCCAGCTCCAGGCAAAATCCAAACTCTAGGATAGGCTCCTAAGACTTGCACTTTAACCCTACAGCAGGACTCTGCCTGATTTCATTGGAGATAGAGGCCTGAGGGGAAGGCTTATCTCCAGGCAGACTCTGGCCTCCCCCAGAAGGGCTCAGTGAAACTCTGAGGTCGAAGAACTCCCAGAGACCTGGGCTCTGTTCCCGTTTCCCACAGTGGAACTTACTGATATTCCCTCCAACTTCATAGAGGAGGATGTTGGCTGATTCCATGGGCCTGTGGCTGTAAAACAGAGAAAGAAAAAAAAAACTCCTGCCTTTTCCTTCTAGAAACAGCAAGACCAACAACTGTGATGGCCCCCAGGTCTGGAAAGGGCAGTCCTCACTGATTTTCGGTCCCACTGGGGAGAAGACGTATAAGGACCCTCCTGAGAGAGCTGGAGCCAGGTTGGGGAGTCCCGCAACCAGGGGCTGGGGAGAGGTAGCTGGAGGGCACGTGGTGAGGCTCAGCCAGAGGTGCACCCCGCTGCGAGGCTCCTTCCTTCCGGGCATCAGAATGGAGACTGCGAGGGCAGGGGAATGAGTGGTGACAGATGGGGACAGGAGCCTGCGGTGAGGGGAAGATTTTGTGTCAAGATGGATTATGGACATTGTATGATTACATATGATAATTATGCTTATCATGTAAGAATCACAATTATTATATGATAATTATGGGTATCCTGAGTTCAATTCCACGGCCTCTTATCTGCCATGTGGCCTCAAGCAAGCCCCTTCTCTTTTCTGAGTCTTAGTGCTCCCATCTGTTCAAGAAGGAGCTGAACCAGACAGTTGCTGAAGATGACAGTCTGAGGATTCCTTGTGCCAATGCCAAGAAGGAAACTCTTGAGGGCTCAGGCTGTTTCCTGTACCCTGGGAATGATGGCTGCACATCAGCCCCCGACCTTCTTCCAGATCCTTGGCCAGGCTCTGCTCCTTGCTGCAGAACCTTTGCCGTGCAGTTTTCTGTGCCAGGAAACCTCACCTCGCTCCCAGACGACACCAGCTTCCTTGTCTTCCAGACACATTATTCCCTGCATTTCTTATGAAACCTAATACAGTTTGTAACTTGATCTTTGGTTCGTGACTATTTGCTTTATGCCCAGCTCTTCCTCAGGGCTGTGGGCTCTTAAGAGCAGGGCCTCTGTCTGTTCTTTTCATGCCTAGTCTATAATTCTCTTAATACATGGTGGGCCAGGTGCGGTGGCTCACGCCTGTAATCCCAGCACTTTGGGAGGCTGAGCTGGGCAGATCACTTGAGATCAGGAGTTTGACACCAGCCTGGCTAACACGGTAAAACCCTATCCCTACTAAAAATACAAAAAAATTAGCCAGGCATGGTGGCAGACGCCTGTAATCCCAGCTACTTGGGAGGCCGAGGCAGGAAAATCGCTTCAACCTGGGAGGAGGAAGTTGCAGTGAACCAAGATCACGCCACTGCACTCCAGCTTAGGTGACAGAGTGAGACTCCGTCTCAAAACAAAACAAACAAACAGAAAAACATGGTGCCTGGTGGTGGGCATTCATTAAATACTATTAAAATGAATGAGTGAGTGGTAGTCATAATGATTATTACTTGGAGCCAAGAAGCTCTCTAAGGTTGGAGAACCCATCTGACCACCCCAGAAAGGGAAGGCCAGGCCAGGCCAACAGCATGTGTAACTCCCTGGTGGCCTTCAGCTCCGGGGTGCAGAGCCCTCCCTGCAGGGGAGGGGCTCCTGCCTCCAGGAGGTGCCCCTTACTGTAGAAGGAGGCTGTTCATGTCCTCACTGCCTTCTTGACCCTTGGAACCAGTGCTGAGGTGCTCTGTGAACTGCCTCAGGACGTGGGCCACTTTGGTGCTGGGGGTGAGAGGCACCTTCAAGGGATCCTTGATAGGCCAGACCACCTGGATCTTTGCCACCTTGGGAGTCTGCAGAGAAAGAGAGGAAGATCCATATACACAGGAGCCTGCATGCCTGGAGTTCAAACATGGATGCATAAACATGCATACATGGCACTTACACAAATGCCCACGCTGAAAATCACAAGACGCCACATACACACACACGCACACGGATGCCGGCCACTTGGGCACAGATCACAGACATACACATTCTGGATGTGTGCACACACAGACACAGAGGAACACGCCTGTGTTTCTACGCCTGTGTTTGTGTTTCTATGCCTGTGTTTCGCACTCGTACACATAGCAGGGGTACATGCAACGTACCCACAAACACAGACATGTAGGTTTGTATAAAGACCCATCACCCACACATCGTGCACGATGCAGCCTCGACGCTCATCAATTTCTCTGATTGGGACTTTAATAAGGAACCGTGTTCAGGAACCCTCCCAGGAATACTCAGCATTTTTGGAAGGCTCTTCCCTTCTACTATCCCCCTCCCAGCCCCAATCACCTCACACCCCGCAGAGCGACCCCCATTTTCCCAACCCTCGGCCAGGGGCTGCCTAAAAATGGGGCGGAGGAGATGGCCTCTAGGGGAAGTCTCCAAGTCACTCCATTTCCCCTCCCCTACTCGCTTCTAAGCCCTCGTTTCGCAGCCACGCCTCCTCGCTCCCCGTGACGGCGCCGCAGCGCCCCCTGGTGGTCTCACTGGGCCATTGCTGGTAGCCCGGTAGCGGAGACCTGGAGGAAGGTAAGCACCACGCTCCAGGTGCCCCCCTGTCGCCTAGGGCCCTTCTCCACCTGTCTGGGGTCGGAGGCACTCACCGCCTCGAGGCTGTCCCCCGCTTTGTCCCTATCTGCGTGCATCCTCCGCAGCCAAGTCTTGAGGCCCGCGTCGCAGAGCTGAGGGCGCCTGCTGCTGCTGTCGTTCAGTTTTCGCACCTGGGCGACCAGGAAAGAGGCGACCTGGCCAGAAAGGATCGAGTCTCAGCAGGGTGATAGGACCGCTGAGGCCGAGAGGCAGAGCCCCCTCCAGGGTCATCGTGGCCTCTTCCCTGGCCCAGCGTCCCACAGGGCTTGGAAATACACATATGCTGGACTTGGGACGGAAGCACTGGTTTGGTGGAATGAGGAGGGGGCGTTCAGCCCCTAAAGTGGGCCTTGGAGTAGGGGACCCTGAGAGTGGAGCCCATCCTGAGGCTTAGTGGACAGTGGTTCCCCTCGACAGAGGCTGGAGGGTCCTGCACCTGCTGAGGGATAGCTGCTTACTGGCACACTCAGGCAGGGGTGGCCCCAAAACACACCTGGGGCAGGCTCTGCTCTGAGAACCTCCAGACAGCCCACACTGGGGGATTCCTATAGAGGCCTCCAGCTCAACTCATGCCTCTCTGTGGGATCTGAACCCAGTAAAGTCAGAGAACCCAGACTCCATGGACCCTGATAATAACACGTTTCTGTCTCCCAGGGTCTGATGGAACTGGGGTCGATTCTGAACTCCCCTCTTTGCTATGTGTGTGCTGACTAAAGGGGACACACATGGGGAAGGGCAAGGGTGATGGGGGTTCTCCCCTTTCACTTTTTCTACATCTATGTTGTCTGAAGCTTTTCTAACAAGAAAACATTCAGGAATTTCTTGAATTTTAAAAGCTCCCTCCAATAAAAAGAAGTATAACAATCCAATGTCTTTTAGTAGCAACATTATCTCAAAGGGCTGAGTGCAGAGAAGAAAGGAACTATGGGGGTGTAAGGAGTGTATGAGGGAGGAGTAGGGGACTTTTGACAGAGGAGTTGACT
>NW_012101477.1:3059950-3062976 GCF_000951045.1 Mandrillus leucophaeus
ATTAATGGGTGGATGGGTGGTAGGTAGATGGGTGGGGGGATAGGTGGGTGGGTGAGTGGGTGGGTGATGGGCAGATGCATAAATGGATGGGTGGGTGAGTGAGTGGATGGATGGATGGATGGGTAGGTGGGTGAGTGGGTGGGTGGATGGGAGACTAAATGGAAGTATGAATGAACAGATGGAGGGAAGAGGATACACATCTCTGGGTGAGAAAGCAGCCTGGTCAGCAGTGGTAGATGGTGCTACCTTGTGTTCACAGAGTCTCAGGAGCTGGAGGGGTCTCAGTGCTGCGGGCACCATGCTGACCCTGCAGAGGGGCCTCTCTCCTCCTCTGGCTCCTCGCCTTGCTGTCACTTGTTACTCAGGGCAAAGCTCATAGTGGGGGCAGGGGGGCAGGAGTATCCCTGTTATCTGGTTCCGGGCTCTGTTTTAGGCAGGCCCTGTGATCCTGGGCCTCAGGGATGGGGCTTTCTCAGCAGTATAAAAGCTTTGATGTGAAGGAATTATTTGTGGGAGTTGGGGGAACTCCTGCAATCTGGGGTAGACCAGATGGCAGCAGACTGACAGAGAGGCGTGGCAGCGGAGACAGAAAGGGAAGACACTTCTTGGTCACTAAGGCAGGGGGAAGAAGAAAACACAGTCCTGTGCAGAGGCCAACAAAGGCCTGGAAGGGACACACTAGGAAACTGAAAGGACAATGCCCAGGCTCCTGGAGAGCAGGGGCAGCAGGGCAGCGGCACCCAGAGGAGGGATACCCAGCACCCAGCAGCACTCACCGTCCACAGCAGATCCTGGTATTGCACCATTATCTGCACCACCTCGGCTGCCCCCTCTGCCAGCTGCTTCTCCTTGCCTTTGGGGAGTTTGGGGGGCCGCCCATGGTGCAGAAAGAGGTTAGGGGCCATCACGGTGGAAACATTCCACAGAGTCATCTTGTTGTGCTGTTCCCGGGCCACCACCTTCCTGAGGAATTCCAGCAGCGCCTGGGGAAGGGGGCAGAATCTCCCTCAAACCTCAGCCCATCCCTGGCGCCTCCCCACCATCCCCAGGGCATCCTGATGCATGACAAGGGGGCGCTAGGAAGGAGCCAGGAGCTGGGAGGGCAGCAAGAGGGGCTCCTGTTCCAGCTGTGCCACGAGCCCACTCCGCGGCCTCTCTGTGTCTCCACTTCCTGCTCTGCGGTGTGTCCAAAACACTTTCCCCCCTGCTCCCTCAGAGACTAATGAGACAACTGGGTCAGACTTCGGCTTCCAGGTAGAAAAGGGCCACAGGTCTGGAACATGGATCATTTCCTGGTGAGGCCTGGGACAGCTGCTTCTTTCTGGAGTCTGGATCTACCCAAAATGCAAAGGAAAGAATAGGGAAGCAGAGACGCTGGGAAGAGCAGGGGAAGGTGATAAGACCTACTATTTACATGTATTCTTTGTGTTCCTGGGCCTTTAGTTGGTACATCTTATTTAATCCTCACAGCAACTTTATAAGGTAGTTTTTTTATTGTTGTTTTTTGTTTTTGTTTTTGTTTTTGAGTCAGAATGTCACTGTGTCACCCAGGCTGGAATGCAGTGGTGTGATCTTGGCTCAGCTCCCTGCAACCTCTGCCTCCCAGGTTCAAGTGACACACCCACCTCAGCCTCCCAAGTCGCTGGGATTACAAGTGTGCACCACCACACCCAGCTAATTTTTGTATTTTTTGTAGAGACGGCATTCACCGTGCTGGCCAGGCTGGTCTCAAATTCCTGACCTCAAATGATCCTCCCGCCTTGGCCTCCCAAAGTGCTGGGATTACACACATGAGCCACTGCGCTTGGTCAAGGTAGCTCTTATTATTGCACGCGTTTTATAAAGAAGGAAACAAGCTTGGAGAATGCACCAAGAGTCACACAGCCAGTAAGGACAAAGGGACAGAGTGAAGAAGGGAGGAACTGAAGAAGGGAGGGAAGGATTGATGGATGAATGGATGGATGGGTGGATGCATAAAGAAAAGAAGATGAATAGATGGATGAATGAGGATAAATGGGTGGAGGAAGGAAGAAAAAATGGAAAGGAGGTGGGAGGGAAGGAGGGAGGGAGGAAGAAAGGAAGGGAGGGAGGGAGAGGGGATAGGAACAGAAGACACATATTGAATACACTGCAAAGCATCATCTTCTACCCTATGATTCCTTATGAGTTAGCTTTTATGATTTCCAAAACAATTAGACAAGATGCTATTAATGCTATTATCATCCTCATTTTACTGAAAAGGAAGCAGAAACTCAAACAGGAAGATCTGGGGCCTCTTCACAGGCTGACCCTGGAGGCACATCTGGAGTCCGACCGAAGGACAGCCAAGAGGGTATAGGGAGCTGGGCAAAGGCTGAGCATCCACTCCTATATGACAAGGGGAATTTGCTAAGAGTTTTTTCCCAAACTGATTCAGCACGGAACACCAGTGCTGTGCAATGCTTTCCACAACAAAAGAGGTCCCTGATCAACTGAGTTTTTAGAGTGCTGTATATTCTAATCCCACTTGGAGATTCCTCTCAATGCCTCAACATACCAAAGGCTTTGAGAAGTCCTGGGGAGAAAAATATTCTTAATCTTGTTTCATGAACTTTGTGTTTACTTATCCAGGCTTGGCCACAAGGTGCTAAAACTTGTTAGCACCACGTGGAACTGACGCTCTGCAGTGCCCACTCTGGGACTATCCCCTTTCAGGACTCATCCACTTTCTTTAGGAAAAAGTCTCAAGAGAGGTCTGTGTGGGTCGTCACCGAACCCTAGCACCTGGCAGAAGTTGCTGAATGAATGAATAAATGAGCACATTTGGAGCCATGACTGTGGGTGTGGGCTGACATGGCAAAGTGGTAGTGGTGCATGGTAACTCTTACCTTTAAGGCATTTCTGTTGGGTTCTGGGAGGATGAGGATGAGCAGGTGAAGAACCTGCAGGCGCTGCTTCAGGTCGGGGATGTCTGTGGGAAGGGAGGGACCTCAGTCTCCATGGGAGGCTCAGGGACTCCCTCCCTCAGTCTGGTCTCTTCTTGGGGA
>NW_012101477.1:3063776-3066342 GCF_000951045.1 Mandrillus leucophaeus
TGAAGGAGGAAAATAAAGTCGCAGGCTTGTGGAGCTTACATTTCAGAGGGGAGACATAATACACAAGCAAAGAATAAATCAGAGTATGATGGGCATCACTGCATCATTATAGAGGCTAGCAGGCAGCACGGAGTGTGGGGTCACGGAAGGCCCTCACAGGCTCTGACAGCCAGCTGAAACTTGAAAGGCAAGCAGCGAAATGAGGGCGGAGGGAGGTTCCAATCAGAGACAGCAGCAAGTGCAGATGCTCCAGGGAAGGAAAGAGGAGGGGGAACAGCAAAGTGGGAAGGCCTGACCAGACAGTGGGGAAGGAGGAGGCCAGGAAGAAAGGGGGCCAGAAATAGGCAGGACCTGAGCCGAAGCAGGTGGGCCCAGTAAGGAGTGGAATCTTATTACAAGGGTGCTGTAGAGGATGGTAACAGCATAGGGAAGGGATATGATTTATGTTTTGCAATGAGGTCGAGGCCAGGCCTGATGATTCACGCCTGTAATCTCATCACTTTGGGAGGCTGAAGTGGGAGGATCACTTGAGGCCACGAGTTTGACACTAGCCTGGGCAACATAGTGAGACCCCCGTCACTACAAAAACATTTTAAACAAGTATGCCAGGCATGGTCTCATGTGCCTATATTCTTAGCTACTTGGGAGGCTGAGGCAGGAGAATCACTTCAACCCAAGAGTTCAAGGTTGCAGTGAGCTAGGATCATGCCACTGCACTCCAGCCTGGGTGACAGAGCAAGACCCCGTCTCTTAAAAAAAAAAAAAAAAGAAAAGAAGAAAAAAGAAAACAAACAAAACACTGAGGTTGTGAGAATCAAAGGTCAGAGAAGACTTCTCAGGATCCCTGTCCCCTCCCCTAGCTTGGGGGTGGAAATCAGACTGCCTGAGCCTTGAAGCTTTTTGGAGAATTCAGAGAGACAGGGAGAACCTCATGGTCATGAATGAGATCTCAGGAGAGCTGCTCTATTTTTCTGAGAAAAATAGAAGTGACTATGTTTGGTCCAGACAGGAACATATATATGCAGACTATACATAGAGCAAGGTCCGTGCAATACATGCTGATCTGCAGATGCGCGCACAGATGGACACAGATGGACGTGATCTGCAGACGCGCACACAGATGGACGCGATCTACAGACGCGCACACAGATGGACATGATCTGCAGACGCGCCCACAGATGGACACAGATGGACATGATCTGCAGACGCGCACACACAGATGGACACGGATGGACGCAATCTGCAGACACACACACACAGATGGACGCGATCTGCAGACGCCCACACAGATGGACGCAATCTGCAGACGCGCACACACAGATGGACGCGATCTGCAGATGCACACACAGATGGACGCGATCTGCAAACACACACACAGATGGACGCCATCTGCAGACGCACACACAGATGGACGCGATCTGCAGACACACACACAGATGGACGCGATCTGTAGACGTGCACACAGATGGAAGTGCACACACGTGTGTCCACAGATACACGGGTAGACAATGCTGATAAGCTCAACCCCATGGATGTCAAGATGTGAAGGAAACCAGTCCACTCATCCACGTGAGAACTAATAGGGACTGTAGTGTGCAAAACCTTAGCCTCCTCTCCTCACACACTTGCACATGCACACATGCCATACGACACACACAGGACACGCGTGCACATGCGTATACACACATATTGGGCTCACATGCTCACACTTGCTTCTTCCCTCATTGGTTGGACATTTCTGCAACAGACATTTCCAGGAACAGGCAGTCCTGCCTTTGCATGGCTTCCCTCTCCAACCAAGGCCAGTGACATCCAACTCTCCATCCTTGCACAGGCTAAGGGCTTGGGCACACTCACTGGGCACCACAGCGAAGGCCGGGAGGTACTCAGCCGTGAGCAAAGGTGTCGGCAGCTTCCGGATGAACCTTTTGAGCAAATCGGAGGCGTCATTGTGATGAACCTCGTCCCAGCTAAAAAGGCCAGCATAGAAGTCTCTCTCCAGCTTCTGTTCCAGCCCCTACAGGAAGGAGGGCATGAAAACACAGTTGGCCCAGCGCTCCGGTAGAAGCTGCTCTACCACTTCCCTGGGGCTCGGTTGCCTCATCTGCAAAGTGGGGACAACAAGAGCACCTCCCTCGTGGGGTTGAAGTGAGGACGAAATGGCCTAAAGTGCGTGTCACTGAGCACAGGGCTCTGCTCATTAAGCGTTGGTGGTCTGACTCCAGGGCCCACGCTCTCCGCCACCATGCTCATCATGCCACCTTCAGCCTCTCAAACCCTCAACCCACACAGAGACCAAAGACAGATCACCGGCAAGCCAGGGACTGGATTCTCTCCTGGCTTAACACACATGTGAGGATGGGGGAGATGCAGCCTCAGTGAAGCGGAGGAAGCCAAACCATTACCTTGACCCTGGCCTGGGATCCGGGCACCCTGAGAATGCCTTCTGTGTCCAGTCCTCTCTTTTCCAAACAGGACAGCAGCTGTCAGAGAGAGAAACCAGCACTTAAACTAGGAAAAGCTGAAAAGCAGGATTCAAAATGGTGTGTTTGTCTCCCATGAAAAT
>NW_012101477.1:3066392-3072466 GCF_000951045.1 Mandrillus leucophaeus
GCTCACACTTGCTTCTTCCCTCATTGGTTGGACATTTCTGCAACAGACATTTCCAGGAACAGGCAGTCCTGCCTTTGCATGGCTTCCCTCTCCAACCAAGGCCAGTGACATCCAACTCTCCATCCTTGCACAGGCTAAGGGCTTGGGCACACTCACTGGGCACCACAGCGAAGGCCGGGAGGTACTCAGCCGTGAGCAAAGGTGTCGGCAGCTTCCGGATGAACCTTTTGAGCAAATCGGAGGCGTCATTGTGATGAACCTCGTCCCAGCTAAAAAGGCCAGCATAGAAGTCTCTCTCCAGCTTCTGTTCCAGCCCCTACAGGAAGGAGGGCATGAAAACACAGTTGGCCCAGCGCTCCGGTAGAAGCTGCTCTACCACTTCCCTGGGGCTCGGTTGCCTCATCTGCAAAGTGGGGACAACAAGAGCACCTCCCTCGTGGGGTTGAAGTGAGGACGAAATGGCCTAAAGTGCGTGTCACTGAGCACAGGGCTCTGCTCATTAAGCGTTGGTGGTCTGACTCCAGGGCCCACGCTCTCCGCCACCATGCTCATCATGCCACCTTCAGCCTCTCAAACCCTCAACCCACACAGAGACCAAAGACAGATCACCGGCAAGCCAGGGACTGGATTCTCTCCTGGCTTAACACACATGTGAGGATGGGGGAGATGCAGCCTCAGTGAAGCGGAGGAAGCCAAACCATTACCTTGACCCTGGCCTGGGATCCGGGCACCCTGAGAATGCCTTCTGTGTCCAGTCCTCTCTTTTCCAAACAGGACAGCAGCTGTCAGAGAGAGAAACCAGCACTTAAACTAGGAAAAGCTGAAAAGCAGGATTCAAAATGGTGTGTTTGTCTCCCATGAAAATCAGAAAGAGGGGAGTACCCGGAGAAGGGTTTCCTTCAAAATAATAATAGTTTTTGTGACCACCTCCATGAGCCAGGCATTGTGAGAGCTTCATACAGATTTTTCTCATTTAATCATTGATAAGAGGAGGATACTGTTATCATTATCCCAATTTACAGATGTTGAAAGGGAGGCTAATGAAAGTTCAAAAATCCACCCTTGACTTGAAGATTCAGAAGTTAAAAAGAAAAGAAAAAAAAAATCCACCCCAAGGATCACTTGAGGCCAGGAGTTCGAGACCAGCGTGGGCAACATAGTGAGACCCTGTCTCTACAAAAAAGTTAAGACAAAAATTTATAAAATAAAAACAACAACAACAACAAAAATCCACCCAGGTCTCTGAGCTAGCGAGTGCCAGAGCCAGAATTTGAACCCAGGTCTGCCTGATTCTAAAGCCCATCCTTTCACCCCTTTGCTAGATGTCTCCTGACAATGGTCCCCAGAGCCGGCCTCCGAAGGATTACATAAACCCAAACTGGGGACGACTTACGGCCTGAAGGACCAGTGGGACCTGTGTGCTGGGGAGGACTTTGTGGTCAGCTTCTAGCAGGCTGTCAAGGGGCACACCGAAGAGGCGAGTTTCTGCAGGAAATCAAAGAGCAGAAGGTGCGTTTCACTTCCTGGAACGACCACTGGGCTTGCACCTGCAAGATCTCCTGGGCAACTAGAATCAGACCCCTTTCCCTGTGGAAGGACTGAGCTCTCGAGAGAATGGCCGGACCCAAACCTCTCCTCTTGAGCAGATTATTTGGCCTCAGCAGTAATGAAAACATCACTGCTGAGGAGATATGTCTCAGAGCAGAAAATCTCAGCTGGATAAAGAAGTATTGAAAGGGCTGGGTGCGGGGGCTCAAACCTGTAATCCCAGCACTTTGGGAGGCCAAGGTGAGCGGATCACCCGAGGTCAGGAGTTCGAGACTAGCCTGGCCAACGTGGCGAAACCCCGTCTCTACTAAAAACACAAAAAAATTTTAGCCGAGCATGGTGATGGGTGTCTGTAATCCCAGCTACTTGGGAGGCTGAGGCAGGAGAATTGCTTGAACCCGGGAGGCGGAGGTTGCAGTGAGCCAAGATCATACCACAGCACTCCAGCCTGGGCAATAAGAGCGAAACTGTCTCACAGAAAAAAAAAAGTCTTGAAAGGGAAGTACGCTGCTGCTTCAGGGAGCACCAGGTATAAAAATGTAACAGCAGCCCTGGGTCGAGCTCTGGCTCTGCAGGATGGGCCAGGTTCTAGAGAATGTATTCCCCAGGTCCATCTTAACCACCCTGGCTTGAAGTCTTCTCAGGCAAACTCCTCCTTCCACATTTTCTCCACACCTTCCTTCTTTCTCCCTTCTCCAGCCTGCGCCAGCTCTGCTAGATTCCTCCCCCTGGTCTTTTTTATTCCCCATCCTCTTGTCTTTAAAGAAACAAACCAAAAAACCAAACCAAAACAAACCAAAAAAATCACAGTGCATAATGCTGACAATGACACAGCAAGATGAACACTTTCACACACTGCTGAAGGGCAATATTATCTCAAGAACTTAACTCATAAATGTAATCTAAAGTAATCTAAGATGCATTCAAAAGCATATACACAGCAGTAGTGATTGTGTCTTATAGTAGGAAAGATATGGGCATCAAAAATGTCTGCTAATAGAGAAATGGTTAAATATATTAGAATACATCCACAAGGAGGAAAATAGTGCAGTGATTAAAAATTGTGTTTTCACTGAGGCAAGGTGGCTCATGCCTGTAACCCCAGTACTTTGGGAGGCTGAGGTGTGAAGGTCATTTGAGCCCAGGAGTTCGAGCCAGGTCTGGGCAACATGGAAATACTGCCTCTCTACAAAAAAATACAAAAATTAGCAGGGTGTGGTGGCACACACCTGCAGTGCCATCTACTCAGGAGGCTGAAGTGGGAGGCTCACCTGAGCCTGGGGAATTTGAGGCTGCAGTGAGCTGTGATCATGCCACTGCACTCCAGCCTGGGCAAGAGAGAGAGACTCTGTCTCAAAAATAAATAAATAAATAAATAAATAAAAATCAAGTTTTCAAGGAATTTTAATAGTTGTGGTAGATGCCACTATTGTTCTAAATTCATTACCCCTTTTTGTATCCATACCCTCTGCCACATGAATTTGCAAATCTTCCCATTAGGGAAGCACAGTGTCCCTCCTCACCCCTTGCTAGGCCATGTGACTAGTTTGGACCAATGGCATGGGAACCTACACGATGCAAGCAGAGGCTTAAAATGCATTGTGTGGTAGAGTTTGCCCTCTGAACTTCTGCTGTCACTATGAAACTATCCTCCAGACGGCCAGCTGGTCCCAGGAGGACAAAAGAACTGGGAGCAGACCTACACTCAGCCAACAACTTGGAGCTAAGCCCAGCCTAGATCAGCCAAGCTACACCCAGTTTACCCATAAACACGTGAGCAAGAGTAAAGAGTTCTTAAGTCATGAGTTTGGGGGTTGTTTGTTATGTAGCATTATCATGACAACCACTAAATGATACAATAACTGGAAAATGTCCATAATTCTATACATATAATACTCTATAATATAGATCGATAACTATGATGTATTCTATTATATATAATGGAATTATGAAACAGGGCCTCATAGTTCTATATAGAGTTGAGACAGAGACTCTCTCTGTCACTAAGGCTGGAGTGCAGTGGCATGATCGAGGCTCACTGCAGCCTTCACCTCCCAGGCTAAAAGTGATCCTCCTACCTCAGTCTCCCGGGTAGCTGGGACTATAGGTGTGCACCACCACGCCTGGCTACTTTTTTATTTTTTGTAGAGACAGGGTCTCACTATGTCACCCATGCTGGTCTCAAACTCCTGGGCTCAAGTGACCCTGCCACCTCGGCCTCCCAAAGTGTTGGCATTACAGGAGTGAGTCACTGCTCCCAGACCATAATTATATAATATGAGGTGAAAAAAGGATACGCACACATACACACAAAGGAAGATAATGCACGAAAAATGCTTTTCTGAATTATATTTTTTCCTTTTTGTATTTTACTCTATTTCACAAATTTCCCACAATGAGCAGGAATTGTTTTCATATGCAGAAAAAAATGTAAACAGAAGGAATATAGAAGCTGAACATACTGGCCGGGCGCGGTGGCTCACACCTGTAATCCCCACACTTTGGGAGGCCGAGGCAGGCAGATCACGAGGTCAAGAGATCAAGACTATCCTGGCCAACATGGTGAAACCCCATCTCTACTAAAAATACAAAAATTAGCTGGGCATGGTAGTGCACACCTGTAGTCTCAGCTACTCGGGTGGCTGAGGCAGGAGAATCGCTTGAACCCGGGAGGCGGAGGTTGCAGTGAGCCGAGATCGCACCACTGCACTCCAGCCTGGTGACAGAGCGAGATTCCGTCTCAAAAAAAAAAAAAACAAAGCTGAGCATCTCTCTCTTGGTGGGAGAATTCGTGTATAGCTCCCTGGGAGAAAGCCAGGACTGTGGCCACAGGGCTTTCCCTGGGCCGGGGCTGCTCACCTGCCGCTTTCCACTTCCCCGCCTTGCTCCTCTTCAGGTCCAAGCCAAGGACATCACAGAGCGCGGTCAGCTCTATGAGGGCCAGAGAAGGTACCTTCCTCATATCCTGCAGCGACAAGTCTCCTATCCTCGTCACGCCAAGTCTGCCTTTGGGGATGGTAAACTTCTATTAATAGAGAGGGAAGTAAAGACAATTTGTCAGGCTATGTGTCTGATGGGTATTTGGGGGCTCCCCCTTCTCCCCTGGGCATTTAGGCGGAAGGAAGAGCAGCGTGGATAAGAGCTGGTGCTCAGGAGTCCATCCTCAAGTCAAGTCCAAGCTCCACCTCTTGCAAACGGAGTGACATTCTGAGCCTCTGATTCCCCATCTATAATCATAAAATAGAGCCTACCTCAGAAGGTTTTTGCATGTCTGTTTTTTTCTTTGGAGACACTGTCTTGCTCTGTTGCCCAAGCTGGCGTACAGTGGCATGAACATTGCTCACTGCAGCCCCGACCTCCTGGGCTCAATTGATCCTCCTGCCTCAGCCTCCTGAGTAGCTAGGACTACAGGTATGTACCCCGACACCTGGCTAAACTTTATATTTTTTGTAGAGACAGAGTTTCTCTATGTTGCCTGGGCTGGTCTCAAACACCTGGGCTCGAGCGATTCTCCCACCTCAGCCTCCCAAAGTGCTGGAATTACAAGCATGAGCCACCACAACGGCCTCATACAATTTTAGTGGGAGCAAATGACCTAATGGATATAAAGTGCTTGGCACAGTCCCAAGCATATAGCGAAGTCTCAAGAAACGGAAACTGTTTTCACTGCCTGCCCTCCCACAAGAGGACCTGGAGAAGAGGGATCACCCCATGGGCTTCTTATTCTTGCTTCTACTCTTGCCCTTTGTTCCTCTCCCTCACCAAGTCTGTCCCCAACCTTGGCCAGGCCACCCGCAGAAATAAAGAATGCTCAACCCTGCCATCTAGAGGCCACATTGGGAATCTGCAGGCAGCTCCAGGCTTTCCTGCCCCCCAAGGTCAGAGAAGGCAAGCAGGAGGGCCAGGCTTGCTCAGCACTGCCTGGAGGGCGTGGCCAGACCACTTCCCAGTGCCCCTTTCGAGTGAGTGCTCAAAGGGAAAGAAATGGTAATTGATGCTTATAATACAGCCTAGTGCTTGAGGCATGAGCTATGGAGTCACACCCCCGGGGTTCAAATCCTTACTTTACCTGTGAGTGCAAGCAAATAATTTTACCCGTGTGTTCATCTGCAAAATGGAAGTGATAACAGTATCTACTTCACAAGACTGTTGGTAAGATTAAATTCAATAAAGTGTATGAAACATGGTGCCTGACACATAGTGAGTACTCAGTACTTATTACTACTTTTTAGTTTATTAACACAATTATCAGCAGCTTAATAGAATGAAATTAAATCAAATATGTGAAGTAGTTGGCATAATGCTTAGTGTGTGGTAAAAGATCAATATGTGATGCTTTTAGCATTATTATTATTATTCACAGGAGAGTCTTGCTCTGTCGCCCAGGCCGCAGTGCAGGGGCGCAATCACAGCTCACTGTAACCTTGAACTCCTGGGCTCAAGTGATCCTCCTGCCCTAGCCTCCTGAGTAGCTAAGATTACAGGCACACACCACCACACCCAACTTTTTTTCCTGTATTTTTTTG
>NW_012101477.1:3074402-3075866 GCF_000951045.1 Mandrillus leucophaeus
AGGAGGAGGAGGAGGGAAGGGAGGGAGAGGGGGAGGAAAGAACAGAACTAAAATATTGGGTCTCTCTCTGTCACTCCAGGCACTAAAATTAATTTTAAAAGTAACTAGAACAACATGTTGATGGACAGTTATGAACTTGCTGGAGGAGGAAGGGCTTTCTAAGGATAAAAACAAAGAGCATGGAGACAATACTGACAGGACTGTTAGACTGTAAGCACTCTGCTCCCCAGTCTTGACACCCAGTGGTCACTCAGTAAAAATTTGTGGTACGAATTAAATGAATAAATGATTGGGCAACTTTTGTGCTGGGTGCCTGTCAGTGTGGAAGGTGTGAAGAGACAGGTGCTGGTGCCTGAGCACGGGGGACCTAGCCACCAGCCCCATGGACAGCATCCTCACCGGCAGGGAACACTTGCCCCAGGCAGAGGTGCCTCGCTGGGATGGCCTGCTCTTCTGCAGGAGCACCGCAGCTTGTTCTGAGTAGGCAGAGTCCATGTTGAAGGCTTCTTCCCTCCCAGCCTGCTCCTGCGGCCCCCCAGGCTCTGCTGCTTCGGGGGAAACAAAGCAGAAAGGCAGTGAGAACTGGCTGCCAGGAAGCAAGTGCTTGGGTTCAGAACTTAGGCCCTTAGTCCTAAGAAGTGATCTCGCAACTTAAGTTCAAAGCCCCAGGATCAAATAATTAGGTTTAGGGCTCAGGCTCACTGCCCAGGAAGTGATATCCTATCTATGGCCCCTTACCCCCAGGAAATGATAGCTAAGACCCTCACTGCACCAGGAAGTGATTTCCTAGATAAGGCCAATTGCCCAGGAAGAGATTTTTCCCATCTTGAGGCCCATGGGCCTGATGGCAACAACTCACTTAAGGGCCCAACCTGTCCCCTCAGGGTTCCTCCCTACTGCCCCTGAGCAGGGAAGGCAAGGAGTCAGCAGGAAGTGGGAAATGCTGGGAGGTGCGCACATTCTCTTACTTCACAGAGCAGCCCTTTATGCAGCCTGGACGATTCTCAGGGCCCTGGAGAATGAAGATCATTTACCTGGAGGAGACTTAGAGGCTTCGGAACTGAGCTGGGTCCCGTTCATACCAGAGTCCCCATTCTCTGACGACATTTTCTATGCAAATTACAGACAGTGCCCAATTACTCATGTGGGAAGCCGACAATGCTCACACAACCCCGGGAGACAGGAGCCACCCACAACCCCTTTTCACAGACGAGCCGCTGAAGCCCAGAGAGGCTGAGTTACTTGCCCAAGGTCCCACAGCTGCTAATTTGGGAATGGGCACTGGGGCCCAAGTCTGGCTGGCTCCAATGCCTGTGGTTTTAATCACTGTTATGCCACTTCAGAGGTGCTCCAAGAGAGATGATGCCCACAACCGATCAGGCTTCAAGTGTCAGCAGGATACACAGTGACAATAAAAAATATTTTGTGCCGGCCGGGTGCCGTGGTTCACACCTGTAATCCCAG
>NW_012101477.1:3080586-3095761 GCF_000951045.1 Mandrillus leucophaeus
ATCAACACACCCCAACACACAGACCAACACACACACACTAACACACACATATTCCAACACACACACCAACACACATACCAACACCCACACACCAACACACACACACATACACATACCAACACAGCCCTTCAGCAGGATCACTGCATCTCTCAGGCTGTCGTGGCAGCACAGAGATCCCAGTCAGACAGGGCCTGCAATGACCCATATGCCACTTACCGCTGAATTGAAGACCCCGAAGACATCCCTGACATCTCTGGCAGGTGTCTTGTGTTGTCTTCGCACTGAGCGAGCATAGATGTCCAGCCGGCGGCACACAGCGGCCACCTGGGTTTGTGTCAGGGTGGACAGGAGCTCCTTGTGATCACTGTCCAAGCCAAGGCCACCAAGGAGGCCCGACAGGCCTGTGTCCTGCAGCCACTGGGATTCAGCTTCCCCTTCTGCCAACGGAAGTAGAACCCAGATGAACACACACAGCTCTGCACTCAGCCACACATGGTAACCAAAGTTCTGCATAGAAGCACACACTCACCTGGACACAGGAGTTTCTGCATATCTGATCATGAGACCTATTAACACCAACCAGACTCTTTGGGGGAGAAGATCTAATGAGCCTTCTGAGAATTGGGGGCGGGGTAGGGGGTACTGATGGCATTAGTCAGTGTATGGATGTCAACCCATAACATAGCCATCCCTGGAAAACAGAGCTGGCTGAAGGGCCCTGCATGTTCTGATTTTGGACCCACTTCTCTCCAAAGTAATGAACCCACTTCTCCAAAATCTGGCAGAGACCACCACAGGGTCACACGGGGTCCCGTTGGGAAGTTGGTGCTGGGTGTTGATGTCCCTTTGGGAAGTCCTCCATATTCAAGACCTTATTTGTGTTGGAATTGTCCCCTCGGCTATGCTTCCTAAGGAAACTGTCATAGTCCCATAGCAAAACCATCAGTTGGAATGGGAGGGTGTGTTAAGACTTCAGGATCTCGGGTCCTACCTCCAGGGATTCTGCTCCAGGAGTTCAGGCCTCACGCCTGATAATCGGCACTTGGAATGTCTTCCTCAGATTATTCTAATGCAATAGGGTCTTCAGATCACACTTGAGAAACACTGGCCTTATGGGGGAAATGCACAAGAGCTCGTACTGGAAGTTGAACACATGTGCGAGAGGATTGGTAGGGTGTACAGTTGTACCCAGTGTTGACCAAGTTAGTCAACAAAGTAATAATTGTTTTTAAAACTCAAACAAAACTGCTTTTATGGCAGCCTGGGTTTTGCAAAAGGAATAATCCAAGTCTTCCCCCAACATTTTCCCTGCACTTGGGAACCAGAACAGATGCCTCCAGGGCAGCTGCAACGTTGTGGGTCCATTCCTGACTTGTGCTGGCTGGTGGAGGTACTGATTCTATCACAATACCAGACATTTTTTTGTTTGTACAGGATCCTTTCAATGAGCCACTGTGTCTTGAAATGTAGGCATTCACCTACCACCTTTATAATTTTCATCTCTATCTAATTATCCCTGTAAAATTCCTTACCAAATATATCCCCTTAATCTTGGGCTACATTTTTTACTTAAACAAATCTATTTTAAAAGGAAACAAGATCCCTACCATAAATGGAGCATCCAACATCACCTGCCATGAATAGACATTGATGGGAAAAATAAGTTATTAACAATCCCTCTGGTTCAAGTTGGTGTCTGAATAAAAAGAAAAGATGGCCGGGCACGGTGGCTCATGCCTGTAATCCCAGCACTTTGGAAGGCCAAGGTGGGCAGATCACCTGAGATCAGGAGTTCAAGACCAGCCTGGCCAACATGGCGAAACCCCATCTCTACTAAAAATACAAAAATTAGATGGGTGTGCTGGTAAATGCCAGTAGTCCCAATTACTTGGGAGGCTGAGGCAGGAGAATCGCTTAAACCCAGGAGGGAGGTGGAGGTTGCAGTGGGCCGAGATTGTACCACTGCACCCTAGCCTGGGAGACAGAGTGAAACTCTGTCTCAAAAATTAAATGAATAAAAAGAAAAGAAAGGAAACAAAACAAAACAAAACAAAAACAATCTTGGCTCGATGCCACTCAGGATCCCTCAGCCCTGTGAGTCTAAAACAGCTCCTGTGTTTGTTTAGTTGCTCAAAGTGGCTTCTCTCTGACCCTATCTGACTCCACTCCCTGTGTATTGTTGGAAATTAGATGCCAGAGAGGCCACATGGAGGACCTCTTATGCAGGGCATCTCCTGAAACCACTTCTAGTATAACCAGGGATTTTTTTACATTCACAGTTGGAGGCACTGCATGTGACTACTAGGCCCTTAAGAGGTCTGCATCACCGCATCGTCTGTTTTGCCAACCAGGGGCAAGCCCAGCTGAATTACATGCCAAACCAGGAAGGGTTCCATGTGGAGCCCTTTCATTCCCTCATCTGCTGAACAGGTAAGGATGGAGGATGGGAATGTGCTTGGCTCTTTTCCAGGCACTGTGGACACAGCAGTGAAAAGGGCCGATGATGTCCCTGGCCTCATGGAAGTTACATTCTAGTGGGGGTCACAGGCACATACACAGTGAAGTGCACTAGGTAAAGTCAGGCAGTGATCATCGCTGTAGCAACGAATAGAGCAGGGCAGGAGCTAGAGAGTGATGGGGCAGAGGTGCTACTTTATGTAGGGAAGCTGCTGAAGACCTCTCTGAGGAGGTAACGTTTGAGCCCAGTCCTGACTGGAGAGAACAAGCCGTGCAGATGCCTGGGGCAAGAGCATTTTAGGCCAAGGGATCAGTGAGGACAAAGGACTTGAGGCAGGAAAGTGCTTTTAGGGTCAAGGACCAGCAAGGAGGCCCGAGGACAGAAGTAGAGTGACAGCAAGTCAGGGTGGGAGAAGAAGAGCCAGGGAGGAGGCCCGAAGTCAATTATGTAAAGCCTGGTAAGTTATGATCTGGTGGCTTTATTACATGTCCCCAAATTCTTTGACTCTCACCCCATCAAGGGGTGGAGTCTAATTCCCCTCCTCTTGAACATAGCTGCATGCAGGATAACAGAATGCAGCAGAAGCAATGCTGTCTTTCTTCTAAAGCTGGGTCATAAGCAGCAAAACAGCTTCTACCCAGCTCTCTCTCTTGGTCTTGTGCTTGGAACCTAGCTGCCATGCTGTGAGGAAGCCCAGGCCACATGTGGAGCCCTCATGCAGATATTCCAGATGATAATCCCAGATGATACTCCCAGATGAGGCCCCCTGAAGGTCACATCCACCACCAGGCACATAGATGAGAAATCATTTGAGATGACTCCAGCCCCAGCCACCATTTGATTGTAACTGCATAAGAGGCTCTGAGCAAGAACTGCCTAGCTGAGCCCACTCAACCCCTCCAACAGTGAAGTATAATAATAGTCATAATAATTGATTATTGTTGCATTATGCTGCTGAGCTTGAGGTGGTTTGTTACATAGTAGTAGATAATAGGGACACATAATTGTCTATTACTCTGAGATAGATGGAGAGATATTTGAGGATTTTGAGCAGAGGGCTTAGAATTTCCCTAGAACATTAGCTCTGTAGATAGGAGACTGTTTTATATTCACTGTTGTATCCCCAGTGCCTAAACAGTGTCTGGCACATAATACGGACTCAAAAAATATTTCCTGAAGGACTCACTCTAAGGAGGGACATAATCTAATTAACTTTACTAAAACATCGTCTTGACTATGGCATGGAGAACAGACAGTAAGGAGCACGGGTGAAGCAGGGAGAGCAGTGAAGAGGATACTGCACCAGTCCAGGCAACAGAGAAAATGCTGTCATGTTCTGGTTCACATCTGGATCCTCTCACATTTCTCTGCCTGGAATCAAGCCCTCCCACCACCCCTACAGGCCCCCGCCGGGATCCCTCACCCTCTGGAAACTGGCCTTCATTCCCGCCACTGTCCTCTTCCCTCAGCTCATCTCTCTGTTGGATCCGTTCCACCTCCATCCAAAAGCCATCCATGCTGGAGCTCTCCGACGAGGACAGCCGGGAGTGGGAACAGCCGGCAGGGCGTGGTTGCAGGGGATTCTTCTGGGGAAGCTGATTCATTCGGCCTGAGGAGGGGCCAGAGCTGTAGCAAGTGGGGAAGGTGCAAGGAGGTCAGCAAGTCTCTGCTCATGATGGGGGTTGTGCTGGGGCTTGTGGCTCTCCAGAAATCAGCCTGGGGCCCCTGGGGGCTAAGCAAGCTTCCCAGGCACGTTTCTGAGGGTGATCTCAGCAAATCAACTGGTGACCCATCACCCCTGTGGGATCCTTGCAAACCAGCAGTGCTGCAGGGGACAGAGCAGGGCCAGACTGCTTTGCTTGCTTCCACCTTCTTGGTGAAGGCGAACCGTCTTGGACATACGTACGGTAAATGCAGCATTCCCGAGAGGGGATTAAACACCAAGACAGGCGAGGAAATGACAGGGCAGTGTCTCACGGATCTCACCGAATTTTTACCCAGAGAGTCTCCTATCTCCTTCCCTCACACCTCCTCCTTTGTGAGTCTGGCTGCCAAGCCCTGGTTTTCCTGTTTGTATCACAGGGCACCTCATCTCCTCCCCTCTCCCAGCCAGCTTTGAACAGAGCAAGTACCTGATCACAGAGGCACTATACATCACGGAGTTAGTCTCATTCTCTCAAGGTGTTCAACCAAGGGCAGAGGGGTCAGTATCAGGCACGTGAACTGGAAGCCGTGTGGGGCTGGAGGGACTGGAGTGGCCAGTCTTCCAAGAGAAGCTGAGAGGAGACCCTCTGCAGCCATGGAGGGATGTGGGGTAACCTAAGCTTGATTTTCCAGGTCCCACTTGCAGCTTCTCATGATCCAGGCTATGTGGTTTACCCTAGAGCCCCCATTCCCACATCCTTCCCTTTAATGCCCCTCTTCTTCCCAAGCTACGATCAATGAATTTCTGCTTCATGCAATCAACGAATCTCAGAGTAAGACAGTGCAAGTCTCCTGGTCCATATAAATGAAGTCCAGGACTTCAGATGAGCTTAGGGACAAAATGCCTCTGTTGCTGGCCCAAATCCTTGAGAAACGGTGGAGCTGGTCATAATGGCAAAAATACTACACTGGAGTCATCTAGACCCTGACACGGGCCAGCAAATAGACCATAAACTACCCCTGCCAGAAGAGAGGGAAGAAATCCATTTCCCCAGTTTCCTTAAGTGGGAAAAGTGTATATTCTGCAAGTTCTATAGATATTTAAGCTCCCATGTGGAAACAAACAAAAGGCAAAGAAAACCAATAAACATAGGTGGTTTGAACTGTCCTTTTAAAAAAACAAGACTCATTTGGATTAAAAAGGAAAAGTCATCCACATGCTGCTTTTTTTTTTTTTTTTTTTTTTGAGACAGAGTCTCGCTCTGTCGCCCAGGCTGGAGTGCAATGGCGCAATCTCGGCTCACTGCAAGCTCCGCCTCCCGGTTCAAGTGATTCTCCTGCCTCAGCCTCCTCACATGCTGCTTTTTTAAAAAATACATACATATATGCTTTTCTGGTTTTGTTTGTTTGTTTGTTTGTTTTTGTTTTTTGAGACAAGGTCTGGTTCTATGGCCCAGGCTGGAGTGCAGTGGCGTGATATGACTCATGGCAACCTCCGCCTCCCAGGCTCAAGCCATCCTCCTACCTCAAGACTCTTGAGTAGCTGGGACTACAGACACACACAACCATGCCTGGCTAATTTTTGCATTTTTTGTAGAGACAGGGTTTTTGCCATGTTACCCAGGCTGTTCTCGAACTCCTGGGCTCAAGCAATCCGCCTCCCTTGGCCTCCTAAAGTACTGGGATTACAGGAATGAGCCAGTGAGCCCGGCCTTAAAACAGATTTTTGTTAGCTATATTTTCCATTATAAAATCAATATGCAGTTATTGTAAAAATTCCCAGCAATGCAGAAGTGAGCAAAGTAGAAAATGAATCATTCTCCTGCGACTGCGACCACATTTTCCGTGCTAACACCTTGGTGTGCAGACATCTCATATTTCTCCCCTGGCATATTTAACCTAAAGGCAGGCACTCTCTTCTTCACTCAGGGGACATTGTTTTGGGCTCATGTCAGCCAAGACCCAGAACTCAAGTCCTCCACCAGCCCCACAACAGTCCCATGCATGCTAAGCATTTGATAGCTCTTTACTGAGGAGCTGGATGCTCACAGGCGGGTCCCCCACACAGCGCGTTTACTTGAAATACCCCCATCTCCTTTTGATGAAAGTTTGGGTTGTATCTATTCATCAATATCACAGACAATACCATCTGTTACCTTTGCTCCTTTGTACAGTAGAAGAGAATCCTAGAAGCAGAATTGCTGAATCAGAGGGTTTGTGAACTCTTGCCGCATGACCTCTAAAAAAGGACTATTTTATTGGATGTTTGTTTGTTTCGACTTTACGTCTGCTGCCTGCTTAGCCCCCTCTTGTGGGATCCCATCCCCTGGAGTCCCTGAAGGCGTATTTTGCCCTCAGCCTATGACTTCACTCACTGTTGTCCCGTCCGTTTCTGGAGGTGTAATCTAGGACCTAGGGCTGGCTCCATGGATGTGCGACCTGTGCAGTCACACAGGGCCCAGGTTCGGAAGCAGCCCACACTTGGTTCAGAGCTCTGCTGTCACCATCTCAAAATTCTTAACAATGTTTGAATGAGGGACCCATGTTCTTTCTGCCCATGGCCTGTCCTGCCAGGATTTTACCATAGACCCCGGCTTGTGGCTTCCTCCCAGGCAGCCTGCCCACACAGAGCTCAACTCCGAGTCCTAAACAATTCCATCCTGAAACAGACTCAAAATGTGGTAGAGCAAAGAAACCTCCAGTTGGCCAGAGCCTGAAGGAAGGGACATGGCGCAACCTCCTGGCAACAGCTCCAGCATTTGCACAGAGCAGAAGCTTCACTGGAGACCAAGTCCCAGTTAATTATAAAATTGGCTGTTCCGCTCTATTTATGCTTTTTGAGAAAACTACTAGTCAGTGCCTCCTGCGAATCTGTTTGGCACCCCATGCTGGGGGCACAGCTCCGTTTCCTTGGTTGCTTTGCGATTCACTTTGAAATTACCGACATCTGTGTGTTTTCGTGACAATTTGAAAACTGCAGCGACTAAACCCAAGCAAAATTGTCAACACTGTCACCATTTGATAGCTAAGCAGTGAGGGGGCAGCAATTATTTCTTTGGAAGAACATTCTGAGGAGGTCAGAGAGGGGCACAGGAAAGAACAGAAACAAAATGAAACACCCACAGTGCTAAAGGTGTCATTGTTCCAACATTGCATTCTGCAGCATGGCGGTGAGTGCACCTCTTCTAGGAAGAGAACGATAGGAAGAGAACACATCCACAAAAGGTGTTCAGAGCCTCACAAATACAGCTGATGCTTTGTTTTGTTTCCAGCGCTTCGTTGAGGTATAGCGCGTGCAGAAAAGTACGCAGGTCCTAAATATACAGCGCGGCCTCCAGTTGTAATTTGGTTTTTTAAACCTTTACCGAGTACTTACTACACACCCAGAGGCAAACATGTTCAAGCATCAGTTTATTTCTTTTTATTTGAAAAAGGTCTTGCTCTGTCTCAAGTGCAATGGCATGATCATAGCTCACTGCTGCCTCAAAGTCTTGGGCTCAAGCAATGCTCCCACCTCAGCCCCCCAAGTAGCTAGAATTACAGGCACATGCCACCATGCCTAGTTAATTTTTGATTTTCGGTAGAGACAAGGTCTTGCTATGCTGCTCAGGCTGCCCTCAAATGCCTTGACTCCAGTGATCCTCCCAAAGTGCTGGGAGTCCACATGTAAGCCATCAAGCCTGGCCAAGCCTCAGTTTAATACATCAGTCCCATGTGGGGGTGCTATTGTCTCCAAATTACCGACAAGGAAACAGACACAACAGGATTGGGGGACTCACCCAGACTTATCCCATTGGCAAGTGGCAAAACTCGGATTTGAACCCAGGTTGCAAGGCCCAGTGCCAGGGCACTTCACTGCCATACTAGATGATTTAGGGAGGCCCCAGGTGTAAATGAAATAATCTAAATGCATTTTTTCTTCCCCACTCTAGACACTGTGCCCCTCTCAGAGTTTCCTGTCTCATCAAATGGTTCCATCAAGCACTCTGAGAGCCACTCCTCACACCCTTTTTGGTGTCTCCACATTCCATGAACCTCTAATGAATTTTACCTTTCATACAACTCTTCTATCCACTAACTTCTGAACCACCACTCTGGCCCAAGCCACCATCACTTCTCGCCTGAACCACAGCCTCATCGCAGTCTTCCTATGTTTCTTCTATGTATCCTTCTCTGGTTCAGAAAGATCTTCCAAGCTCCCAGAACTGGCCTTTCACTGCATCTAGGAATCCTCATGGTATCCCAGGACACTGAGGATAAAATCCAAATGCCTTACAAAGGCATTGGGCTGACCTGCCTATGCTTCTAGCCTCGTCTCACATACCTCCTTCTTCCCTCTGCCTGGAATGTCCCTCCCTTGTCTGCTAACTACCCTTCAGGTCTCAGACTCAAAGTCTCTTCCTCAAACACAACTTTTCTCATCCCTAACCTGGATTAGGTCTCTGCTCTTTGCTTTTCTATAACACATCCATTTCTATTGGAACTATTTATTTCTTGGCTTCTCTATTCCCTGCTGTCTTCCCAGTGCCTAGAACACTGCCTGGAATATCGTAGTTGTAGCGGATACCATGTATGGCCCAACATTCTTTCACAGTTCTCCCATGGGGAGGTGGGGCCTGTGTCTCCTCCCCTTGAATCTGTCAGGCTGTGACAGCTTCAGCTAAGAGAACACAGCAGAGGTCAAGTGATGAGACTTCTCCGTCTGGTCATAGTGACCAAGCTGATCCCACCTGCCTCTCTCACTCTCTGCTTGCTCCTTGGAACGGGTTGCTACATTGAGAAGCTCAGGCCAAGTGCCAGGTCACATGCAGGTGCCCCAGTCGACAGCCTGAGCCGAACCTCACCCTTGAATTGTTTTAGTGTAGGTGTCAGGCACATGAGTAGAGAAACTTCCAGACAGATGACTCCAGTCCCCAGCAAGAAGTCACCCCCAGCCGTTCAGTCTTCCCAGGTGACACCCCAGACATCACGGAGCAGAGGGCAGGTACCCTTGCCCGCTCTGTCCCAATTCCTTACCCATCGAATCCCTGAGCAGAATAAAATGATGGTCGTTAGGTGCCACAAAGCAATAGATAAACTGATTTGTAAATTTAGAAGTCAAGAACTTTGGGTGCGGTGGTTCACGCCTGTAATCCCAGCACTTTGGGAGGCTGAGACGGGTGAATCACGAGGTCAGGAGTTCAAGACCAGCCTGGTCAACATGGTGAAACCCCATCTCTACTAAAAAATACAAAAAATTAGTGGGCGTGGTAGCGGGTGCCTGGAATCCCAGCTACTCAGGAGGCTGAGGCAGGAGAATTGCTTGAACCTGGGAGGCAGAGATTGCAGTGAACCGAGATCGCACCACTGCACTCCAGCTCAGGTGACAGTGTGAGACTCCGTCTCAGGAAAAAAAAAAAAAAAGTCAGAAATTTGGCTCTAGTGTCAAATGGGTCTGAATTTGAATCCTAGATTTGTTGTTTATTAGCAATGTCACCTTGGGGAGTCCCCAAACCTGGCTGGGCCTTAGCTTCCTCATTTTAATATGAAGCTAACAGACTACCTTGGGCAGTGTAGTGTAAGAGCCGATTCACTCATTCAGCAAATGTTTATTGAGCCCTTACTGTGGCCAGTTACTAGGAAGCGAATATATATAAGGTGCTTAGAACAGGAAGTCCTCAGTCAATGTAGTTTGATCAATATATGTTGCTTCTGGGCTCTTCCTATCTGAGATTCAGACAGGGCAAGTGATTCACCCAAGACTGCCCAGCCAGTGAGTGGCCTCTGGTTCCTGTCCTGCAGAGTGGTCAAGGGCTTACAAGCGCAGACCATGGAAGAAATATATTCCCGCAGAGAGTCAGAGGGCTGGAGCCCTCACAGTGGCTTGGAGCCTTCCTGAATGCAAAGCCCTTCTCTCCACACACACGAACTTTCCCCCCAGGTGGCCTGGAAGATGAGGCAGGGCCTAGAAGTCCTCGGCTCCCATCCAAGCTCCCCTGCTCATGCTCTGTGCAGCTGTGGGCATGTCCCTTTTCCTCTATGGACCTCAGCTTCCAAGTCTGTAAAATGGGAAGGCAGGGGTAGAGAAGGGGGCTTTGCAAGGTGATCTTAGCGAGATCCTTGCCCCTGAGGTCACAGCAGGCAGTGAGAATAATATGACAGTGGAGCAAAGGCCTTTCCCAAAGGGCAGGGCTGCAGAAACCCATGCAAGGCTGAGAGCCACAGAAGCGAGAGCCTGCTCAGCAAAGCCGAGAGCCTGCTCAGCGAAGCCGAGAGCCGGCATGACCGAGGGAGCAAGAATGTGGGCCATCGGGATGAGCCGGTGGAGGTGTGGCCGAGCCTCCCCTCCAGCAGCCAAACCAGGTCAGCTCAGCCTGGACCTGCTGGGGCAGGGAGCATGGCCTGGCTTCAGCAACCCAGCCGAGGGCTTCCCCCAAAAGTGGTGAATAGGGCTTTGGGGGCAGCCTTCAATTCCACTGAGAGAGCCTGCCCTTGACCTCGCCACCCTGGCTCTGACGAAATGCTGACAGCAGAGGGTGTGGCATTCCAGAGTTCAACAGGCTGAGTTCCGTCCCCACCTGACACCGAGGAATCTTGGGCGAGATGTTTCACCTGTCTTAGCCTCAGTTTCCTCTGCAAAGTGGGGGCCAGTCAGAGCTATCCTCACTGCGAGCATCACAGGAAATGTAAATGAGACGTCTGACAAAATATCTGGCCTATACTAGGTGCACAAGAAATGGGAATTGTTGTAATAATAATAGGTACTATTATCATTATTGGCAGCATCACCATTATCCTCATCATAAGTATTATAGGTTACAGTGAGCGAAGGAAAAGGCTTTAGTCACAAGCTCAGGTTCTGTGGCCATAGGGACAAGTGACTCCAACACATGCCCTGGAGTGAGCTGGCATTGACTATTCTAACCAACAGGCATTAACAGTGACCTGCTGCAAGGTACTACTCTGAACACTGCATTAAAGTTCCTCAGGCCAGGCGTGGTAGCTCACACCTGTAATCCCAGTGCTTTGGGAGGCCAAAGCGGGTGGATCATGAGGTCAGGAGTTCGAGACCAGCCTGGCCAACATGGTGAAACATGTTGTATAATATACAAATAATTAGCTGGGCGTGGTGGCAGGCACCTGTAATTCTGGCTACTCAGAAGACTGAGGCAGGAGAATCGCTTGAACCCAGGAGGTGAAGGTTGCAGTGAGCCAAGACTGTACCACTGCACTCCAGCCTGGGTAACAGCATGAGACTCCACCTCAAAATAAATACATACATACATACATACATACATACATACATACAAACTTCCTCAAGCTCAGTACTAACAGCATGTCAGCAGGATGATTATTTGCTGTGAAGGAGGGCTGTCCTGTGTATTGTAGTAAGTTTAGCAGCATCCCTGACCTCTACCCACTAGATGCCAAAGCATCCCTCTCAGTTTTAACAATGACACATGTCTCCAGACCTTGCCATATGTTCCCTGGGGAACACCATCATTCTGGCTGAGAAACACTGCTTAGCATGGATTAACTCATTTACTCTTCACAACTTATTATTATCCCATTTTACAGATGGGAAAACAGAGGCACAGTGATTAAGTGCCTTCTGTAAGGTTACCTGACTAGTAAACGGCAGAACTGGATTTGACCCCAGGAAGTCTGGCTCTGTAGTCCATGTTCTCAAACACTGTTTAATAAACCGCTTGTACAACAGTCTTTCCTCAATTGTGAATGTTTTCTTTTCTTTCATTGGCCGGATGCAGCCTGTGGTTGGTGAGGGAATACCACTAGCCCAGATGTAGCCCCAATTCTGCCTCTGATCAGCTGGGTTCTTATCCCTATCACCTGAGCCACAAAGTTGCTGGACTCTTTTGAACACGTCCCTTGTGCCATAATTATTTTTGGGTAATGATATGTTGTGGAGCGATGAATTTAGATTGTCCCCAGTGGGGCGGGCTGGAGGAGCAACAGATAGCCGCTGTTGGGCAGTGCCAAGCTTTACTTTGCTGAGCAGGGAATCTGAGGGAAGGTGACAAGTTGGGGGTGAAGGGAAAGGAGGGAGAGAGGTGGGTGAGAGAGCTAGCCGCCATCAGGGAATGGGGCTGTGTGGGATGCCTTGTGCCTTTGGCTCTGGGCAAACCCAGGCATGCAATCAAAGCATCCCTCTCAGTTTTAACAATGACACATGTCTCCAGACCTTGCCAAATGTTCCCTGGGAACCATCATTCTGGCTGAGAAACACTGCTTAGCATGGATTAACTCATTTACTCTTCACAACTTATTATTATCCCATTTTACAGATGGGAAAACAGAGGCACAGTGATTAAGTGCCTTCTGTAAGGTTACCAGTGAGCTGGCATTGACTATTCTAACCAACAGGCATTAACAGTGACCTGCTGCAAGGTACTACTCTGAACACTGCATTAAAGTTCCTCAGGCCAGGCGTGGTAGCTCACACCTGTAATCCCAATGCTTTGGGAGGCCAAAGCGGGTGGATCATGAGGTCAGGAGTTCGAGACCAGCCTGGCCAATATGGTGAAACATGTTGTATAATATACAAATAATTAGCTGGGCGTGGTGGCAGGCACCTGTAATTCTGGCTACTCAGAAGACTGAGGCAGGAGAATCGCTTGAACCCAGGAGGCGAAGGTTGCAGTGAGCCAAGACTGTACCACTGCACTCCAGCCTGGGTAACAGCATGAGACTCCACCTCAAAATAAATACATACATACATACATACATACATACATACATACAAACTTCCTCAAGCTCAGTACTAACAGCATGTCAGCAGGATGATTATTTGCTGTGAAGGAGGGCTGTCCTGTGTATTGTAGTAAGTTTAGCAGCATCCCTGACCTCTACCCACTAGATGCCAAAGCATCCCTCTCAGTTTTAACAATGACACATGTCTCCAGACCTTGCCATATGTTCCCTGGGGAACACCATCATTCTGGCTGAGAAACACTGCTTAGCATGGATTAACTCATTTACTCTTCACAACTTATTATTATCCCATTTTACAGATGGGAAAACAGAGGCACAGTGATTAAGTGCCTTCTGTAAGGTTACCTGACTAGTAAACGGCAGAACTGGATTTGACCCCAGGAAGTCTGGCTCTGTAGTCCATGTTCTCAAACACTGTTTAATAAACCGCTTGTACAACAGTCTTTCCTCAATTGTGAATGTTTTCTTTTCTTTCATTGGCCGGATGCAGCCTGTGGTTGGTGAGGGAATACCACTAGCCCAGATGTAGCCCCAGTTCTGCCTCTGATCAGCTGGGTTCTTATCCCTATCACCTGAGCCACAAAGTTGCTGGACTCTTTTGAACACGTCCCTTGTGCCATAATTATTTTTGGGTAATGATATGTTGTGGAGCGATGAATTTAGATTGTCCCCAGTGGGGCGGGCTGGAGGAGCAACAGATAGCCGCTGTTGGGCAGTGCCAAGCTTTACTTTGCTGAGCAGGGAATCTGAGGGAAGGTGACAAGTTGGGGGTGAAGGGAAAGGAGGGAGAGAGGTGGGTGAGAGAGCTAGCCGCCATCAGGGAATGGGGCTGTGTGGGATGCCTTGTGCCTTTGGCTCTGGGCAAACCCAGGCATGCAATGTGCCTAGGTGGTGGGGTGGCCCTCTCACACTTCTATCAACACCATGAGAAGAGCCGTCCCTGGACAACTGCTGCCTGGGTCCCAGAATGAACACATGTGGCGCAGACCACAGCCCAGTAAGCAGGGAGGAGTAAGTTCAACTGGACCCATGGCTAGAAATGGAGCTGCCCAGCAGAGCCTAGGGTAGAGCAGCTAATCCCCAGCCACCTTCAGACACAGCGGTGGGAGTATATGATCATCGCCTCGGGAAATGATCCCCGCTGGGTTTGGGGATCATTTGTCACACAGTGATAGCTGACAGGGACAGCACGCTATTGCACAACCCCAGCAGCTCTGCGGTGAGCCCACTCTGCCACTCAAACACATTCCCGGGTACCAGGTGCACATGCCACTGGCTGTGTGCATGCTCCATGTTCCACCCTATCTCCAACCCCCAGATAAAGTGACTCACCCGGTTCTGAATCAGGAATCAATGAAGGATAGGAATTGGGCCTCTTAGAGCAGAAATTGAAAGGCAATCTTGGGGAAAACGGTGGCCACACGCCACCTCCGGGATGCTGAGGGGCCGGAGGAGACCGTGAGGCCCGAGCCGGCTGCTCACGCTGCCATGGACATGGCCGAGGTCGAGTTCCTGGCCGAGAAGGACCTGGTTACCATTATCCCCAACTTCAATCTGGACAAGATCTACCTCACTGGGGTGGGTACCTGGGGCCTTTTAACCGTGGTTTACCAGTGGAAGTGCCCCCGTGGCTGGCAATTAACCTGAAGCAAAGACAGAAATGTTGACTGCTCCCTCCGGAGTGGATGGACATAGGAAAAGTTGGAGAAGATGAGGAATCATGAACGAAAGGAAGAAACTTTCACCCCAGTGCCTGGCCCTTACTACATGGAACTTACCAAGCTCCTGTTAAATCATGCTTCAGACAACATCCCAAAGGCAGATGAAATCTGGACCCTGGTCAAGGACATGTGGGACACTCGTATAGCCAAACTCCGAGTGTCTGCTGACAGCTTTGTGAGACAACAGGAGGCACATGCCAAGCTGGATCACTTGACCTTGATGGAGATCAACACCAGCAGGACTGTCCTCACACAAGTGCTCAGCCACATGTACAAACTCCGCACAAACCTCCAACCTTCGGAGAGTACTCAGTCTCAGGACTTCTAGAGAAAGGCCTGGTACAGGCCGCTTGCTGGGGGATGTGAGTGCTCAGGACAGGGTGAGGTACTCATGGTTCTGGAGCTCTAGAAGCACTTTCTAATGCATGAAAACCGTGTGATGGTGCAAGGAATGGATTCGTGACATTGTTGGAGAAGCAACAAGTTTGTGATTAGTCCTTAAAACTTAGCTCCCTGGGATGTTCTTCAATTCCACATCTGTTTCTAGAAATCAGCCTTCTCCGCCCCACCTCCGCACTTTTGAGAAAGAAAAAAGCTTTAGGCAAATAAGTTATCGCCCCTAGCAGAGCCACTTGGGTCT
>NW_012101477.1:3096341-3098569 GCF_000951045.1 Mandrillus leucophaeus
TCTCTCCTCTGTTGCCTCAGGACTTGCCAGGAGGTTTCGATTCTTCATGCCCACCTATATAGCTCACATAACTTAGTACATGATGACGACTTAAATGGTGACCCTCTGAATGTAACACTCTTATGCAGTGCACAACCTGAACATCAGGACACAGCAACACTCACATCTACGAAGCAATCCCTGTGGGGACAGGGTTAGGATGGGTGGGAATGAGATGTTATAAAAGGCAAATCTTATCTTTACATTTTTAAGAATCATCTTAACTGAGCTCCTAAAATCCCTCTGTGACTACAACTTTCCCATTAAGACGCAGAAGACTGGCTCATTCTGGACAGTGTGACCTTTCTTTGAATTATTAAATAATGCTTGCCACATCTCTTTCACATAACAATTCGGCTAGATCTGATCTGTGGGTTATGAAAGTCACAAGCTTGGCTATTTTGTGTTATAGACAACAAGAATAAAACATTCTGAAATGTAATTAATGTAATTTAGCTTCCTGAATCACACAGGAGGCTGGGCTGGGAGACAGGGAAGGCACAGCTATGGGTGCCCCCTTCAGCTGTTCAAGTTGGGCACAAATCAGAAGAACAGAGGACCCATGCTGGGCCCAAGAAGCTGCATCCTAGGTGTGGAGACCAGGCCCAGAAACCTTCTCCAGGGCAGGATGCTTCTCCACCCTGCCCATGGGCTGGAATCTCCCAGGGAGCTTGCCCCAGCCAGACCAATGACACCCAAACTGCTGGGAATGGGACCTGGGCACCAGTATTGTTGATCCCATTGCGCAACCAGGGTTGGGAAGTCAGGAGTATCATTATGTTGCTGGGGTTCAGAGAATTGCATAGGTTTCAAGAGTTGGGTGGGAACTGACGGATTGCATCAAAATTCTCACATAGCACTTCTGGGAGGGGCAGCCTGCATTTTTGAGATGGCTGGGGGAGATTAAGATACTGCCCATGACCTCTGAGATGACAAATATTTGCAACTGAAGATCACAATCTACCAATCTCCATCTGAGATAGCAAACCACATCCCCTCACCACGTCCCCAACACGCACCCTGGATTTTCACACCTTTTAAATAGCTTGCCATCATTTGAAAATGAAGAGGTCTCACATTTTTAAGTCCTCTAGTTCCAATTTCTCCTGGGAAAAAATAATCAGTGGAGATGATAATCCTGGGTCTCTGTCTCTAAGTGACAATTGGCTGAAGCCAAGTGGTGGCTGCCTCTTAAAACGGGCTTCCAGCCAGCAGCATAGCCCTGTGGTGCTTGCCAGAGAAGCTTTGAAAGTCATTAAGTTGTGTAGGCTTGCCCTGATCCTTCCTTCGAACAAGGTTATAGACACTTGTGTGTCCCTTCCTGAGTCACTTAGATTGTCATCTTGATTTGTCCAATATTGTAGCCACTTGCCACCTGAGCGCTTGAAATATGGTATTTAGTATGAATGAGGAGCTGAATTTTTAACTCCTTCCTTCCTTCCTTTCTTCCTTCCTTCCTCCTTTCCTTTCCTTTCCTTTCCTTTCCTTTCCTTTCCTTTCCTTTCCTTTCCTTTCCTTTCCTTTCTTTTCCCTTTCTTTTCTTGCATTTTGAGACAGAATCTCACTCTTTTTCCCAGGTTGGAGTGCAGTGGTGCAATCTCAGCTCACTGAAACCTCTGCCTCTTGGGTTTAAGTGATTCTCCTGCCTCAGGCTCCCGGCTGGGATTACAGGCACCTTCCACCACGCCCAGCTAATTTTTGTATTTTTAGTACAGACAGGGTTTCTCCATGTTGGCCAGGCTGGTATCAAACTCCCAACCTCAGGTGATCTGCCCTCCTCGGCCTCCCAAAGTGCTGGGATTACAGGTGTGAGCCACCGTGCCCAGCCAACTTTATTTAATTTTAACTAATTTAAATTTAAAACTAGATACTTGTTTCATTTACTGGAAAAGGCCTAAATATGTTTAGAATAACTTGGGTACACAAATCTACTTTTCCAACTGTATGTTTTATGAACTCGAAATATACGTTAAGGAGTTCTGATGAAAATTTAGCATCCTATCGGAGATTGCTGGAAATGAAAAATACACACTGGATTTTGAAGACTTCATATTTGAAAATGTAAAATATCTCATTAATGTTTTCTATTGATTACATGTGAACATATTCTGGACGTATTGGGTTAAATAAAATGTTGTTTTTATTAAAATAACATTAAGTATTAATGTCATTAATTTGATCATATTAAA
>NW_012101477.1:3099291-3110859 GCF_000951045.1 Mandrillus leucophaeus
AAAAAAAAAAAGACATCACAAGACTGACAAAATGGACTTTTTGTGACCATAACATAACCAATTATAAACAGGATCTATGGCCGTGCCAGACGAAGGTGAACTTACACACCCCTACAAGCAACTCTGACCCGGTATAGTGGTTAACAGACTTCCTTCTCTTAAACATTCCTTTCTGCCGACTCCAAATTTTTAGACAAAGCTTTACGCCTCTAACCAATTGCAAATTAAAGAATCTCTGAATCCACGTATAACCTGTAAGTCCCGGCTTCAAGATGTGCCGCCTTTTCCGGCCAAACCACTTATACAGCTTCCATGCTTTGAGTTGTGCCTTTGTCTATAACTCCTGTCTCCCCTAAAATGCATAAAACCAAACTTTAATCTGACTACCATGGAGACACCTTCTCAGGACCTCTTGAGACTATGTTCCCCAGGCCAGGGTCTCTTACACTGGCTCAGAATAAACCTTAAAATATATTACAGAGCTTGGTTTTCCTATTCACACCTCGGTTCCACAATCCTCACCATGCCCTGAGATGTTACACTCTGCCACGTGACTCCCTGAGGGTCCCACTTAATCCTTGTAGGCACCAGAGTTTACAACTCCTGGTCTATAACATCTTCCTAGCTGGTTTGGGGTAGGGGGGTGGCGCAGTGGGGAGAGCTTTTTAAGATCTTATGAAAGTTGTGGATCCTCTCTCCGGAAAATTGCACACACACAGAGATGTGTAACATTTAGAAAATAATTTTAGTGGTTCTCAGATCTTTGAAGGTCCATACTTGAGCCCCAGATTAAGAACATCTGGTCTTTAAAGCCTTCAGAAAAGACCAGCAGGAAGAACATCAGGCAGGTTGCCGTGGTTACACCTCCTCTTAGGCTGGCCTAGGGCTGAGGCATGGCCTTATTATCCCTGTCTTTGCTGCACACACCTTCACAGGGAGGGCCTCATCGCTCACTCTTCCATTGTGCGCTCAAGGGCTTAAGAGCCAGATTGTCATCCCACCTTCAGGTCTCCTGGCCCTGGGGTTGCAGCCGGGCTCAGGGCTTGAAAGCAAACTCCAATCCCATCTCTCCTCTGCCCCGCTCTCTGCTCCAGCCAGTGTGAGCTACGTATACCCCTCAGAGGCACCAGACTCCCTCTTCTCCTGGCATTTTGCCCAGCTACTGCCAGGAACACTCTTCTCCTTCCCATCCTTGGCCTGCTCAGTGCCTACTTTGGGACTGAGCTGAGGCATCACCTCCTCCAGGAAGACTTCCTGCAGCCCTCCTACAGGTGTTGGGCTCATTGATGTCCTGGCACTTACCACCCTCCATAGTCATTGCCTGTTTGTTTTCTCCTTTATACTGGGACCTCTGATACCAGAGACATTCTATTTACTATTATACAAGCCCAGCTCCCAAAACAGAGCAGATACTGATAAATATTTGAAGGATTAATACATTTAACTCAGTGGTTCTCAAAGTGGGGGCTCCAGACCTTCAGTATCAGCATCACTTGGGAGCCTGTTAGGAATGCACATTTTTAGCCCTCACCCCAGAACTACAGAATTAGAAAGTCTGGGGGTGGGGTGCAGCAATCTGGGTTTGCACAAGCCATCCAGGTGACTCCAAGGCACAGATCTAAGCCCCAGGTTGGAGGGAGGCAGGATGACTCCTGAGGGTGGAGGCAGGTGACTGAAGTTTGGAAAAGCAATGTGGAAGAGTGGCTGCGGGTAGGCAGAATAACCCGCCGCTCCCCACTACTCCCTGGAATCTGTAAATGAGTGTGTTACATGGCCGAGGTGGGATGAAGGTTGCAGATGGAATTACAGTTGCTAATCAGCTGATTTTGGGGAGATTATTCTGGGTTGCCTAAGTGGGCCCAGTGAAACCACTAAGGCCCTTAAATGGGGAAGAGGGAGGCAGAAGAGTGAAAACCAGAGAGATGGTAGCATGAGAAGGACTCAGCCCGCCACTCTTGGCTTTGCCGATGCAGGTGGACCACAACTTAAGGAAGGCAGGTGGCTTCTTGAAGCTAGAAAATTGATTGTCCCCGAGAGCCTCCAGAAAGGATCACAGTCCTGCTGACACCTTGATTTTTAGACCAATAAGACCCATTTTGGACTTCTGACCTCCAGAACTCTAAGACAATACATTTGTATTGTTTCAGTCACTAAATTTGTGGCCCTTTGTTACCGCCCCAACAGAAAACATTGACTGCAGTGGCTAAGGACCAAGGCCCTAGAGTCACACTGTCTGGGCCTAGGTCTGTCCTCTTGATGTGCGGCCTATAAAATCAGGGTAATGGTGGGATAGTATACAGAAGGCAGTGAGGATGAAATAAAGTAACGCCTATAAAACATTCAGCCCATAGTAAGTACTCCGAAAACATGAAAACACAAGGCTGCATTCGGACCAATGAGCAGCCGACAGTCCTCTTCAGATGGGGCGAACAGCCCCAGGGGACAGAGCAGTAACTAGAGAACTAAAGGGGGAGTGGGCTGAGAAGAGGCTTCCTGGAGGAGGTGGTGTTGAAACTCCGTTTTAAAGGAACAGTCAGTGAATGTCAGGGAGGAAATGAGATATGCAAATCTCCCAGGAATGGGGGCAGGTCTTTTATGCTGGGAAGTGCAAAGGAATTTCCCTGGGCAGATAGAAGTCTGTATTAGGGTTTAATGAGAACAAAATCGGTAAGAAATAAATGGTAGTGGGGAACAACTCTCCAAGCAAATTAAAATCCAGAAGCCGTAACAGAAGAAAGCTGAGCTGATTACATCAAGACTTAAAACTTTTGTATGACAAAAGACACTATAAAAAATGTCATAAGACCTTTTTCCTCAACTGAGAGGAAATATCTGCAAGAAATGATAAAGTGTTACTATCCAGTTTATATAAAGAGTTCCTGGAAAGCAACAGGAAAAAAAAATACCCAAAAAATCTACTGGGAAAGTCGGCAGCAGATAGAAATCAACAAGTCACAGGAGATAAAATGCAAACGCCCTGTGCAGAAAAGATGTGGAGCCTCGCAAGTAATCAGGGAAATGCAAATTAAGACAAGGATGAACTCTATCTATCAGATTGGAAAACACAGAAAAGATTGCCAACACCCGGGGCTGGCAAGTGTCGAGAAAAGACATTCTCACACTTGGATGAGCATCTTCTGGTCAATTTGGGTAGAGTCGGTGATGCCTGACAGGAGGGAAGGTGAAGAAGTGGCCCCCACATTGCAGGCAGGGTGAGGACCCCAGGGTTGTAAAGGGCTGCAGCCTAACCGCTTGGTGTAATTAACACCTTCACCTTTGCTTCATTGTGAGTAAAGAGGGAAAATAGGAAGCTCCATCCGAAGGGACCTGCCCTTAGCTGGTTTGTAAGCAGGATCCGGGGAGGCGCCTCCTGCTGGAGAGCCCTGGAGGAGAGCGGTTTACAAGGACTTCTCCTGCAAAGCTGGTCAGAAGCCCCCAGCGGCAGCGTGGTCCCTGGAGTTGCGGTTCTGGGGTGGTTGTTCCAGATTTCGAACCAGGAGGATGTGTGAGTGTGAACAGCAGCCACTATCTGAATGGCACTGATTCTACAAATGAAGGATCAGGCCCAGAGAAATGAGGGAACTTTCCCAAGGATGAGTGGAGGATTTAGGACTCAAATGCAAATCTTTCTGCCACGCCAAGGAGTCAGTAGTCCTGAATGTACTTGTCCCATGAAAACAAGCCTGTGCTATTTGGAGTCAGCTCCAAGAACTTGCCCTTGGACCACTGACACCTGACACAAAGTGTTCAATTTCTACATGGTGTGTGCTGTACTAAGCCTTCACACGCATTAATGTCATTTTATCCCCACAACAAGTCTATGAAGCAGGTACTGCTGTTCACAACCATTTTACAGAAAAGGAACCGAGGCTCAGAAAGGTTAAGTAACTTACCCAGAGGTCCACAGCTGATAAGTGGTGAAGCTGGGCTTTGAGATTCAGGCTGTCCTTCTACCCCTGACACATTTAAGCCACGTGTAGGTGATTTATTCCGTGATTGGGCTCACATACAAGGGGGTGTGTCTGGAGAGATCAGTTGACATTGAGCCCAGTGGCAGAGACTTGAGCTACACATGAGGAAAATATGAGTGAAGGGGAACCTTGTAAAGGTGATTGCTTCTACAAGCCATCTGTGTGCAATCAGCCAAGTCCTTTAACCCATTATTGATTAAGGAAATCTGGCTGGTGCACCTGACTCAAAATGGGTCTTTCTGCCTCTCTGATCTGCCTTTGAACTCTGCCAGACACTGAGCATGTGAAAAGATGCTCAACCTCACTAATAATAATAAAAAGGGCAAATTAAAACAAGAGACATGTTTCTCCCAATCCAATCAGCCAAGACTACAAAGAACAATAATATCTGGCCAAGAATGTCATGTACGTTAGGAAACAAGCTCACACCCACTTGGTGAGTCTACTTGGGTACAACCTTCCTGGAAAACCACCCAGAATATGTTTCAGCATTTTAAATGTATACACCTTTGGAATCAATCATTCCTATTCTGAAAATGTATCATAAGGATAAGTACACAAAGACATATGTCCAAGAACATTGCAGTATAGTTTATAACAGCAACCAAAAGAGAAAAAGAAGCAAACTAAAATTCCATCAACAGGAGGCTAGTTAACAAAAGTACTGTCCAGTCATAAAATGAAACATCGCACAGTCTTTAAAGAGGATAATGTAAGGGCAGGTATGGTGGCACAGGCCTGTAGTCCCACCTACTTGGGAGGCAGAGGCAGGAGGATTGCTTGAGTCCAGGAGTTTGAGACCAGCCTGAGCAACATAGGGAGACCCTGTCTCTACAAAAATTAAAAAAATAGCTAGGCGTGGTGGGGCATGCCTGTGGTCCCAGGATCACTTGAGCCTGGGAGGTTGAGGCTGCAGTGATTCCACCACTGCATTCCAGCCTCAGCCTGGTCAGCAGAGCGAGACTCTGTCTCCAAAAGAAAAAAAAAAAAAGAATAATGTTGATTTCTATGTCTTTCCAGGAAAAGATATTATAAAGATAGAAATGTCATTTATAAAATAGTATACATAATATAAACCAATTCACGTAAGTAACTACAATTATGTAAATGGATTGAATCATAGATACATTTTACATATACATGTATGTAAATATTTATGAAGCACAAAATTCTATAGGATGTACATAACTTCTCACAATTGCTGTTCTTGTGGGTTGGAGGTGGGAGGGGCAGGTGGATTTCACTTGCTACTTTTTTTGCATTTTTATACCAATCATGAATTAACAGAAAATATATTTCTACAGGGAGCAAGGATAAGGGGAATCCCAAGAGAGTCACCTCACTCCAACTTGGTCTTTGAGGCACCTCCCAAGATCAATATTGCATGGTTTTAAGATTAAGCCCACATAGACAGTGAATTCTGTGTCGCCCTCACATTAGGGAACGTTCTGTTTGATGGCAACACGGACTCTATTCATCCCTGCTCAGGCCTTTCCGGTCAGCATTTAGTGTATTATGTGGTAGTGACCAATGTTATGTCTTCCTCCTGGACCAGGCTGTGGACATCTTAAGGGCAGAGAGAGCATCTTATTCATGCCCACACCCTCATGTCCATCACGGGACTTCATGTAGAGGCAGTGAGCATTTCATTCATCAGGCAAATATTTCATGAGCACCTACACCTGTGCCAGTGCTGGGGAGCCGTGGGTAAACAGATCAGACCGGGGCTTACATCCTGAAGGTTGCAGTGCTGCTGGAATTTGTTGAATAACTAAATGACTCACAAGCAAGTGACCGGCAAGATGAACAGACTCAAAGGATTAGGGGAGCTGACCTAGTGACCCTGTGAGCCAATACACAAGAACATTGGCCCGGAGCAAACAGACCAACCCTGTTCCAGGGTAGTGGTTTTCGCTTTTTTTTTTTTTTTTTTTCCTTGGCAGTGGAATCTTTTCTCAATAAACAAAATAGGTAACAGTATATTATTATAAGCTGATTTTATAAGTTTAATTCAAAGCATTTACTGATCATACAATCAAGATAATTTTGGTTGACAAAAAACATTTGGGACACCTGAGTGGAGGTAGTATTTTTACTAGATGTTTAATACTTGGAAGATATAATAAAGATTAAATTCAAATAAAATGTTTGCAGAACCCTGGTTTAAAAACCACTGTTCTGGGCCAGGCGTGGTGGCTCACGCTTGTAATCCCAGCACTTTGGGAGGCCACGGCGGGCGGATCACGAGGTCAGGAGTTCGAGACCAGTCTGATAAACATGGTGAAACCCCGTCTCTACTGAAAATGCAAAAATTAGCCGGGCGTGGTGGTGCACGCCTGTAATCCCAGCTACTCAAGAGGCTGAGGCAGAAGAATCACTCGAACCCGGGAGGCAGAGGTTGCAGTGAGCCGAGATCGTGCCACTACACTCCAACCTGGGCAACAGAGTGAGACTGCGTCCAAAAACAACAACAACAACAACAAAAACAACAAAAAAACCCACCACCGTTCTGGAAATAAACATGTTGCTTTTTTTGTTTTGTTTTCAGTAATAAAGAGAACAAATGGTTCAAATTTTAAACTCTCTTAAGTATTATTCATTTGTTCATTCAACCTGTAGCTATTAAGCACATTCAGTGGGTCAGGAGTTCTTATAGTGAATTCAATATTAATAGCCTCAAAGATCACAAGGAACCAGGAGATTAAGGGAAGGTGCTGTTGGAGTCAGGGGAACAGCCATAATAGATAGGTAGGTAGATAGGTAGATGGATGGATGGATGGATGGACGACGGATGGTTGGATAGATGATGTGATCAGCTGAATAACAGCTCCCCAAGATGTCCACATCCTAATCCTCAGAATTTGTGAATATATGTTATCAGGCAAAGGGACTCTGCAGATGTGATTAAGCTAAGGATCTTGAGATGGGGGGATGATCCTGGATTAGCCAGTGGGCCCAATGTCATCACAAGGATCCTTATCAATGAAAGAGGGAGGCAGGAGCGTCAGAGAAGGAGACATGGTGATGACGGTGGAGGTCAGAGTCAGAGAGAGACGTGAACGTGTTACAGAGCTGCCTTTGAAGACGGAACAGGACCATCAGCCAAGGAATGTGGGCAGCGGCAGAAGCTGGAAAAGGCAAGGAAACAGATTCCTAGCGCCTCCAGACAGAATGCACCCCTACAGACCACTGATTTGGGGATTTCCAGCACTCAGAACTGTCAGATAACACATTTGTGTCTTTTTAAGCTACTACGTTTATGTGATATGTTATAGCAGCAATAGAAAACCAATATAAATGAGAGAGAGAGAGAGAGACAGAGAGAGATGATACATAAGCTTATGTGATTTGTTATAGCAGCAATAGGAAACATATAGATAGATGAATAGATAGATAGATTAGATATAGGATAGATAGATAGATAGATAGATAGATAGATAGATAGATAAACAAATTTGTCTTTGGCTTCTTAAAAATTGATTCTCATTAAAATCCTATCCTGACTCATTTTTGCCTGGGGTGGGGCAGGCACCACGCACACAGGAGTTCAGCAAACACGCCATATGGATGAAATGGTCTCACTGAGCTCCCCCTCCCTTTCCTGAGCCTAGAAGTTGTTCCCTTAAGAGAATTCTAGGACTCAGTTGTCCTATGATCAGGATCACCTACCCCTGAATCTGCTCTCTGGAGTACAGACAAGTCTCATCTTCAGGTCCTTGGGCGGCAAATGAATGGGACAGTGGGGGTCTCCTGCTGCAGGTATGTTCCAAGCTAGAACACTTTTGGAGGGCAATTTGGCAGGGTCTACTAAGATTCGACCATTCCTTTTAAACTTGCAACTACAAGTCTAGGACGTGAATTTTACCCATGCAAGTCCCCAGAGATGTTCATTGCTGTATTGCTTAGAATTGTTAAAAATTGGAACCAACCTAAATGTCCATTAGCCAGGAACTGATTCAAATTAACCAAAGATATCCATAAAGTTGGATCCTGGCAGGCCATTAAAGTGAATGAACTAGATCTTTATGTTACTGACATGTAGAGATGTCCATAACATTAATTGAGGGGTTGCGGGGGGAAAACCTTACAAGCACGTGTATCACGAGAGCCTGTATGTGTTAAACTATACAAGTTTAGGTTTATATATGTCAAAAAGTTCTTCCAAGGTGTATGTCAAAACTTTAACAGTAGTAAGTTTTCGAGAATAAACATACGTATTCTTGTACTGTTTGACTTTCTATAATAATCAAATTGTAATATGATGTAATCAGAGTGGGGGAAATGACTATTTGAAAATTCTAGTCTGGCTGTCAGCGGCAGGCTGAGCAGGAGTAAGGGGTGACCAGTTCTCAGTTGAGGTGACCACACGGCCACAATGACCCAGAATCTTGACCCAGAGACTCCTGAATCTTGAGCCCCTGGGCCCCCAATACTCTCTACATCCAGAGGAAAAGAAAATGGCACACATTGGCGTCACTCATGGCCTCTAAGAATCTGAAAATCAGTGACCCCTGTAAGAGGCCAGCAGCATGAACCCAGGGCAATGCTGTGTCCCAGGAAGGGTCTGGGTTTGGAGTCCCAGGGACCAGGGCTAGAAACCATCTCCACCACCTGACAGCCAGGTGACCGTGGGCAGGTCGCTGGGCTCTCCAAGCCTCTGTTTCCTCATCTGTACGACGGAGGAAGATTCCTGCCTCACAGGGATGTTGTAAAGACAGATGTTGTCAAGACAGACAGCACATGCCCCTGGCACATAGTAGGGCCAGCTTCCCTCCCGCTCCTATGACCCCTGTACCTGCAGCCCCTGTCGGCCCAGCGCTGGGCGCAGCGCCTAGCAACGCGGGCCCGCGGGATCCGAGGACATGGTGAGGCGAGGGGCGCTGGGGCCAGCCTCTCCATCTGGGCGGCAGGGAGGAGGGCAGGCTCGGCCATGGGCTGGCACCTCGAGGATCCCGGTCCGACGTGGTGCTGCCGCAGTGAGGATGACTCGGTCGGCAATGTGAGAGGGAGGAGTGAGGCAGGCCCCGTGGCACACCCAGTTCCCACACACCCTCACGCAGGATGAAAGTCCAGCCTCCTCCTGGGGCGGGGCTGGCTTGGCCGGGGCCACCTACAGGCAGGCACGCGGGGGCACACACATGCCCCTGAGTCCCGCCCACCTGCACTGGAACAGCAAAGTGGAAACGGTGCCTTTCAAAAACTGTCATGAAATAAGACTTACATGGCCGCTATTATTACCTACAGCCATCCTGATTTCAGAGTAAAACCACATGAATAAAGCACCTGGCTAATATGGGTGGAAGAAAGTGCTCACGATCCAGGGGATTTTATCTGGCTGGGCTACTCCCTCTGAGACTTCTCTGAGCCACGGTTTCCTCCTCTGTGAAACGGGGATGGTGACATTTGGAAGGAGACAGGAAACAAGCAAACAGGAAGGTGTCAGGGTGTAAAGAGAGCAGGACCTGGGCATGAGGGCGGGAGGATAGGAAGGGAGCAGGAAATGGGAGGGGCAAAGTGAGGGGGCATCCAGAGAGCCTCCCGGGATTGGCCTTTTGGCCGGGATGTAAAGGAGAAGGAACTAGCTGGGAAAAGGCTGGGGAAGGGGGAAACCCGGGGAATTTAACCCCCTCATCTTTAAAATGAGAACTTGAATTCATTCATTCAGCAAATCTTTATGGAGCTCTGTAGGAGCCCTGGGGGCAGTGACCAGAATGTCTGAAATCTAAGAGCAGGAGTATGTGGACTCGGCTGAGAGGAGAGCAGAGGCTGAGTGTCAGGGTGGGGAGGGGGAAGGGGTTTCCAGGTGCCGACAAGGACACAAGCCAACGTGTAGCAGTAGGGCATTTGGGGGATGTATGAGAAGCGCTCCTGCCAGCTTCCCTGGCAGTGTCCTATTCCCGGCATCCATTTTGGACCATGAGCCCCTTCTCTTGCCCTCTGGCCAAGACGGAATGCCATGGACTTCCCCAGATTGCCCGGGCCCGCCCTGCCCTCCTCTAAGGCTCCGGGTGTCAATGAATCTCTCCAGGCAGCATATTTGCCTGTACTCCAAGAAGAGAGGCCCCAGAGTCCTCCTCAAGGAGGGCCCCCAAGTCTATAGGTCCCTACAGTCTGAAGCTCTGCTCTGGCCTGAGGGAGGCAAGAAATAGGCCCCAAGAAACTGAAAACAGGACCCCACTGGAGACACAGAGCCCAGGAGCATGCATGGTTCTGGTGTCAAAGAGAGGAAAGGCCTCGCAGCACAAAGGGCCCTGAAAAACCCCAAGTCTCAGGCAGCTGTCACTGGCTGGAACCTGCGGACTAGGGCTGTGCAGAAGACCACCTATCCACTTCTCCTGAGCCTCCTCCTGAGGAGGAGACAAGGGAACCACGTCACCAGGAGGCCAAGGAGCTGGGGCCCAATATGTACGTGAATTATCAGTGGAAGTGGGTGCAGAACTACTTGGGCAGCCATAGGGAGTTTTGTGTGGGAAACATGGTAGGTGCTTAATAAAGGTTGGGTGGATGGATGGATAGATGGATGGATGGATGGATAGATGGATGGATGGATAGATGGAAGAAAGAATGAAAGGTTTGTTGGGAAAATGGGGGATGAGAGAAGGGATGAATGGGAAGGCAATTGAATGAGAGGATGGTGGTTGGCTGGATGGGTGGGTGGGTGGATGGTCGGATGGATGGATGGTTGGATGGACGGATGGATGGATGGATTGATGGATGCTTGGATGGATGGATGAATGGGTGGATGGGCAGGTGGAAGAGTGAATGGCTATGGGCATAAATATGTGAGAGCACGAGTGAACGAATGAATCACTGAGCCATTAGGTGAATGGGTGGAAGAGTAAATGAATGAATAAATGCTTGAGTAAACAAGTTAGTCCTGGGTAAATGAACTTCTAGTCCAGAACTGAAAATCTAGCTCATTGTCACCTTCCTTAGGTGCAAGGAACCCTTCAGAAGAAAGCAGGAAGGAAGAGAGAGTGGCCTGAATCTTGTATGGCCGCACTTTAAGCCTCCGTAAGGAAGTGCGCTCTTTGCTTCCTGGAGAGCCGCCGCGTGTACTCAGAATGAACCCTGGAGAAGTGAGTATACCCGCGCTCAGGGCAACATTCCTCATCTCCGGCTGAGCCCTGTCCCAGTCCCCCACCGGAGTATCGGCCAGGCCGGTTAGATCACAGTGGAGTGGCTCAGACCTGTTGGCCCTGCACCCTGGCAGCTCGCCAGCACCTCCCCAGGCAGCCTGCCATCAGCTAGGCCTCTCACTATTGCAGAGACTCGTCCTAGGCCCCTCAGACCCAGAAAGTCCCCCAGGGCCTGCATGTTGTGAGCTCAGCATTTCCTCCCTGCCTTTCTGCCCCTCCAAGCAGCCCCCACTCCCCACTACAGCGTGGTCCTGTGTAGTGTGATGAAGTGGAGCCTCATAGGCTTGGGGCTGATCCTCAGCTGTGCTACTTAGGCTGTGTGACTTCAGGCAAATGCCTTAACCTCTCTGAGTCACAGCTTCTGCATCATTTAAATGAAAAACTTGCCTGATTTGAGGGGTGGTTGTGAGGATTCCGAGGGATAATACATGTCAAGCACTTAAATGGGGCCTGGCACA
>NW_012101477.1:3112164-3158609 GCF_000951045.1 Mandrillus leucophaeus
TAGGAGGAGCCAAGGGCATCCCTGTGGATCTGGAGACACACATCCCAGTTAAGAGTCAGAAAAATGGGGCACTTCGTGGCTGTGTGACTTTGGGCAAGTTACTTAACCTGCCTGAATCTCAGTTTCCTCGTCTGAAAATGGAACCATGATCCGACTGAGAGGGCTGTTGTGAGAATCCAGTGGGATAATGCGTGGGCACTCAGTGAGCCGCGGCTGCTACGTGGGGATGATGTCTCTCGGGAGCCTGTGACTAGAGTGTCACGGGATGTGTTTACCAGTCACACGCCCAACTCCTCTGTATGAGTGTGCGTGTGTGTGTGTGTGTGCCAGAATGGGGACCTCGTCCACATCCACAGAGGCCCGGGGTCTCAGCCCTCACCCAAAGCGGGGAAGGCGTCTCCCCACACTCCCCACAAGTGTTCTCCAGAGCTGTCACCTGCCCAGGGCCCTGAGGAGCGGCCTCATCTGCCTTCTGCCTCAAAGGCTCCAGGGACATAGCAGATGCTCTCCCCAGACCCCAGTGCAGGGCCCACTGCACTCACTCTCCTCGGGGTCGGCTCCTTAGCAGGTGGGACAGGAGGGCTGGGGGGCTCCACTGGCTTTTCTAGGCCAGAAGGTAGGCTGAACAATGGCCCAGCAGCCCCTCACAGTACAGCGGGGCAGGGCCGAGTAAGCAGTCCCTAGAGACTCCACAAAACGGGGCACTTGGCGACAATGCAGACACCACCAGGCAGAGCTTCAGCCACAGGAAGGAGCTGCCAACAGGCCTCATTCAACGCCACCCCTGCAGGTTCTCCCAGGAGAACCTCGTGGTGACAAAAGCTCGTCAGCTGGAGCAAAGCTCGTGTGGAGAAGGGAGGGTTGTGAGTGTGTGTGCGTGTGTGTGACTGTGCGTGTTTATGGATGCGTGTCATCTAGCCCAGGTTTCTTCCTCATTCTCATTTAAATGCCACAGCCTGATTGAAAACAAAATATTTAAATGTGTGAGAGTGCGTGTGTGCATGTGTGTGTCTGTGAGAGTGTGTGATAGTGTGTATGCATGAGGTGGTGTATGTGTGTATGTGTGTCTGTATATGTATATGTAAGGGTGTGTGAGTGTATGTGTCTGTGCGTATGAGAGTATGTCTGTGACTGTGTGTGTATGCGCCTGTGTGAGTGTATGAGAGTGTGTGTCTGTGTGTGATAGTGTGCCTGTATGTGTGAGGGTATGCGTGTCAGCGGACATGTGTCTGTGAGCATGTGTGTGAGTGTATGAGTGTGTGTGAGATAGTGTGTGTGTGAGGGGTGTGTGACAGCATATGTGTGTGTGTGCATGTGAATGTGAGTGTAGCGAGTGTATATGTGAGGGGGTGTGTATATGTATGTGTGTGAGTGTATGAGTATGTGTGTCTGTATGTGTGAGGGTGTGTGTGAGTGTATATGTATGTGAGTGTATGAGTGTGTGAATGTGCATGCGTGAGGGTTTGTCTGTGTGAGTGAGTGTATGTGTCTGTATGAGGGTGTGTGTGTATGTGAGGGTGTGTCTGAGAGTGTGTGTCTATGAGGGTGTGTCTGTGTGAGAGTGCATGTCTGAGGGTGTGTCTGTGTATGTGTGTGTCTATGGGGGTGTGTGTGAGTGTATGAGGGTGTGTGAGTGTGATAGTGCGTGTGTGTGTCTATGAGGGTGTGAGTGTATGAGGGTGTGTGTCTGTGTGTGTGTCTATGAGGGTGTGTGTATGAGGGTGTGTCTGTATGAGGGTGTGTGTGGTGTGTCTATGGGGGTGTGTGTGAGTGTATGAGGGTATGTGTGTGAGATAGTGTGTGTGTCTATGGGGGTGTGTGTGAGCATATGAGGGTGTGTGTGTGAGAGATGTGTGTGTCTATAAGGGTGTGTGTGTGAGCGTATGAGGGTGTGTGAGTGTGTGATTGTGTGTGTGTCTATGAGGGTGTGTGTATGAGGGTGTGTCTGTATGAGGGTGTGTGTGTGAGATGTGTGTGTCTATAAGGGTGTGTGTGTGAGTGTATGAGGGTGTGTGTGAGATAGTGTGTGTGTGTCTATGAGGGTGTGTGTGTGAGCGTATGAGGGTGTGTGAGTGTGTGATAGTGTGTGTGTGTGTATGTAAGAGAGCATGTTGGGATTGCACAGCGGGGCAAAGGGCTGGGGAAACAGGTACTTCTAATATACCCTTGGGGCCACTTTTTGGTCGGGCAACTTAGCAGTGGCTGCAAAATGTAAACACACGTCTTATATTCAACAGTTTCTCCTTTCAGAATGTGTTCTCTGGATAGAAGCACACTTGTGTGCAAGGATTTAGATTCAAGAGTGTTTGTTGCAGCCTGTGCATAAGAATAGAAACCTCATCCAGCAAATTCAGTGGGGCTCAAATCCCAAAGGGTGGCTTTCTGCACCTGATGAGGAGCTCAGACTTTACAGCCCAGGGACAACGGAAAGCATGGAAGGTGTGAAGCTGGGAAGGGACATGTCCCAGTTTGTGCTTTGGGTGGATCATTCCAACAGGGCAGAAAGAGCAGAGACCAAGGCCAGGAGACCAAAGGACAGGAGACAAGCTAAGATTTCAGGCTCGATTCTCTCTCCTTTGGACATTTAGAAGTTGTGGTGGCTGGTGGGGTGTGGAGTGAGGGAGAAAGAAGGGATAAAGATGATGCCCAGTTGGTACCTTGGAAGGCCTGTCCCTTTATCCCCTGACCCCCATCATCCTGCAGCCTCTGGAAGCTTACGCCTCCCACCATACCTCCCCCAGAACCCCACCTGGGGAATAACTGGCATGGCGGAGAGGGACCTGGTACTGGAGTCATGGGGCCTGGGTTCAAATGCCAACTCTCCCAGTGTGACTCTGAGCAACTTAGTAACTGCTCTGTGCCTGTTTCCCCATGTGTAAAACAGAGGTAACCAACCTATCTTGCAGAATTCTTACAAGGGCTAAAAGCAATCGTATGTATTTGTTTTTTTGTTTGTTTTTTTGAGACCGAGTCTCACGCTGTTGCCCAGGCTGGAGTGCAGTGGCGCGATCTCAGCTCACTGCAACCTCCGCCTCCCGGGTTCAAGCGATTCTTGTGCCTCAGCCTCCCGAGTAGCTGGGGCTACAGGCATGAACCATCACACCCGGTTAATTTTTGTATTTTTAGTAGAGATGGAGTTTTTGCCATGTTGGCCAGGCTGGCCTCGAATTCCTGACCTCAAGTGATCCACCCGCCTCGGCGTTCCAAAGTGCTGGGATTACAGGTGTGAGCCACCATGCCCGGCCAGTAATCGTATGTATAAAGCACATAGAAAAGTGTCTGACGTGTAGCAAGCACTCACTAAATGTGAGCTACTTTTATAGCTATTCCTACTCCTACCAAACTAGGCACTTGGTAGACACTCTGCAGCTATTTATCAAATATTTGTTATTAAGATCAGCCTGAAGTCCAATCAAGGAGTGAGTTTGAAATCAGAGAATGGAAGTTCAGAGCAAGACCCCCATCCCCATTGAACAGATGGAGAAAAGGGTTGGGCTTTCCCAAGAGGGTCCTAGATGGCTTGAATCGGGGCCAGGGCTGAGTCTCGGACCTACGCTGGTTGAATGAATGACTTGGTCAAGCCTGGTAGGTTTGTCAGGGTTCCCCCGGGCATGGGAAGCCCCTCGCTTCTTTAATATGGACCCACACCCTCCGGCCCAGCCCTGCTTTAAGACCCCTCTGAATTAAATTGGCCAATTTCTCCCAGTGGGCCGGTTCACTGCTCCCATGCCCTCCCAGACTCGGGCGGCTTCCTGGAGGGCTGGAGGTCATCTGCGATGCTGGAGAAGGGCTGGGTCCTCTGGAGGCTTTCGCATGTCGGTCTGAAGAGGAGATGAGTTGGGGGTTCCAGGGAGGCACCACAGTTGCCAAAGTCCTCTTGCCTCCCTGGCAAGCCTCTCCCATCCACTTCCGCCATTACCACTGCCCTGCTGACTCCAGGAAAACCAAACTAGAAACAAAAGGAAGGTTGGGACTAGGGATGCCATTGGGATAAAAGAGTAAGAAAGAGACGGGTAAGGCCAGACGCAGTGGCTCACGCCTGTAATCCCAGCACTTTGGGAGGCTGAGGCAGGTGGATCACCTAAGGTCAGGAGTTCAAGACCAGCCTGACCAATATGGTGAAACCCTGTCTCTACTAAAAATACAAAAATTAGCCAGGCGTGATGGCACGCACCTGTAATCCCAGCTACTCGGGAGGATGAGACAGGAGAATTGCTTGAACCGGGGAGGAAGAAGTTGCAGTGAGCCAAGATTGTGCTACTGCATTCCAGCCTGGGCAACAGAGAAAGACTCTGTCTCAAAAAAAAAAAAAAAAAAAAAGGGAAAAAAGAAAGAAAGAGGCGGGTAAGTGATGGGGGTGGGAAAGGCTCTGGATAGATGGGATAGGGTTCTTGTGCAGGGTCTGAAAATCTTTTCTCATGCCACAAATGATATAAAAACAGGTCAGGCTACATAATTCGCAGGGTTCAATAGCAAATTAACACGGGGGGTCTTTGTTCAAAAATTAAGTATTTCAACACAGCAACAGCCAAGCATGCAACCAACCCTGGGACCCTTCTGAGCCTGGGACCTTGTGGCGCTGCAGGTTACACATCTGTGGAGCTGGCCCCGTCCACAAATCTCTGAGGGCACATATAGGAGTGAGTTTTCCTGGGAAAAGGGCCCTCAGTGGTCAAGGTAGGACCCAGAAGGCTAAAAATCACTACAACTGAGGTAGGTGAGGGGCCCTTCTTTTCACCACCTCCTCCCTCCACTCAGGCAGGGTGGGGGCTAGTGAACACGCTGCATGAACCAGCTTCAGAGTAGGGCAGGCTATGGTGGCCAAGGGGACAGAGAAAGGTGGACACATGAGAGATGGAGATTAGAGTTGGGAGAGAGAGGCGAGAAGGCTGGCTCCCAGGTTTGTGACTCGAGCAACAGAATCAATCCACAGTGGTGCTATTCGTGGAGATGAAGAAAAGCTAGCAGAAGATCAAGGTGCTGTTTTGCTTGGCTGGGTGGTAGTGAGAATCAAGATTCCTACTCTAGGCATGAGAGGGTGTCAAGCAGACAGATAATAAAGCTTGGGAGGAGATGAGATGAGACACACACATTTGGGGGCCATTGGTATAGAGATGGCATCTAACCCTACTGGAATGGCTGAGGTCTCCTAGGAATTCAATGGGTGCGAAGGCTCTTGGGTACAACATCTGATTGCCCTGACACCTCACATGAGAGTATGTGTGTGTGTGCCTCATTTGTAAATGTTCTCATTTGTAAATGGAGGTGAGAATCATATCCCCATCATAGGAATTCATAAGTAAGCTTGTGGAAGGGGAACACTTAAGACAGGCCTTGGTACCTGTTGAGCCCCCAAGGATACCAGCCATTGTAACAATAACAATCACACCATGTCATCCTTCCACAAATATGTACTGAGCCTCCAGCGTGTGTCTGGCAGTGTCTTGGGGCTTTGGATGCAGCCATGATCAAATGTATTAGAAGGCGGTAAGTACTACGGCGAAAGGAAAGCAGAGCAAGGTAAGAAGCATGATGCGGAGGATGGGGCGAGGGCTTCAATATCGAATAGGGTGGCCAGGGGAGCCCTGCTTAAAAAGTGACATTAGAGCAAGCCCTTGGAGGTGAGGCAGTGCCTCACGCAGATGTCTGAGGGAACAGCTGGCCAAAGACCATCAGCAGAGCGGTGGAGGGTGAGGCCCTAGGGTAAAGGGTAGGGGACCTTTGTAAAGGCTCCGTGTGGCACAGGGGGGCTGGTCCTCCAACAGGGCAACACCAGGTCTGCCCCACAATGAGGCAGAAGGCTCTCACATGCTGGAGAGAGCCCGTTGTCCAGCATGGCCAGGGAGCATATACCTCTAATATGGTAGAGGCAGCCTCTTGCCCACATAGCAGCTGCCCAAGACTTTGGGTGGGCCTTGAGGCTCCCCCTGGCCCATGGAAGGGCCTCACCTGGCACAGCAGGCTCACCAGCAGGGCCTCTCCTTCTCTTGGCCGTGGAGTGTCCCCTTCCAGCAAAACTCGGCCGGGCCTTTGCTCCAGGGCTCCCAATCCAAGCATACATCGGAGTCATTTTCCTCTGAATCTGTGGAGACATGAGGCAAGGCCTCTTGGCTGATCACATGCTGTCTCCCACCCCTGACCCAGGAAGGAGTCCCCTGGCAGGCCTGGGTGTCCTTGCAGCCTTGTCTGAGGGTAAGGCCAAGGCAGAATCCTATGAGCCAGCCTTGAAGCCTCAGGAAGTCTTCAGGGCCTTAAAGGGTGACTAGGGACCAAGAAAGAAGGCTGTTCCTGTAACTCAGAAAATGGCCGTATCCATCTACTAGAAGGGAGGACACATAGGTGAGCAAATGACATACCGTACTGGGCATGGGCCAGGAGGAGGCAGTGAAGCGACACAGTTATTGACCCATCCAGGCATTTGTCCACTAGTTCATTCATTAACAAGTATCTGAGTACACAGGCACAAGGATCTCCACTGTAGCACTGTTTTGTGGTGAAACACACACATGAACAATAAAACACCTGAGAACTGTGTCCACGTTCACAGATCACAAGAGGTCTGGGTGACTAAGCTGCGGCACAGTCACACCACGTGGAGACCCAGACCTTCCGTCTGACGGCTTGTCATGAAGCTGTTAAAATGTTTGCATCATATCTGTATCTTCTGATTTGCAGGATATCTATGGTATATTATAAGCAAATTGAAGAGAAATGTAGTATCTTTTTGTTTAGAAAGGCAAATGCTGCCCCCTTCCCCAATGCTTTTTGAAAACCTGCACACGTTAGTAAGCATGTGCACGAGTTTGCTGACAGACTCATCTTGGGGAGGTAAGGTGAGAAAAAGGAGGGGATGGGGAAGATTATTTTTCTTACTAAACTCTTGCATTGTTTCACTAGTTGCAGGGAAGTAACAAAGGTTGTTTGTACAATGGGCATAATATCAGCATCTTCTAGGATGAGGGTTAACTGAAGACAGACATGTAAAATTCAGCACAGGACTTGGCACAGGCCTTCAACGGTGTTGGCAGTTAGTATGTCTTACAAGTCAGTAGGAGCCGGGCATGGTGGCTCACGCCTGTAATCCCAGCACTTTTGAAGGCCAAGGCGGGTGAACCATGAGGTCAAGAGATCGAGACCATCCTGGCCAACATGCGAAACCCCATCTCTACTAAAAGTACAAAAATTAGCCGGGCATGGTGTGGACCTGTAGTCTCAGCTACTCGGGAGGCTGAGGCAGGAGAATTGCTTGAAACCAGGAGGCGGAGGTTGCAGTGAGCTGAGATCGCACTACTGCATTCTAGCCTGGGTGACAGAGTGAGGCTCTATCTCAAAAAAAAAAAAAAAATGTAGGATGGCGTGAAGTGACTGTTCTTCACTAGAGAGAGTATTTTTTGAACATAGAGTATGTGTGAACTGTTGTTACATTCATTTTCTCATCTAATCCTCTTAACAACTTCCTGAAGTCAATTACTAGTATTTTTTGTACTTTACAGATGAGGATGGTGAAATCACTTGTCCAGGCTCACAGCCAGGGAGTGGTGCTACTGGATGCGAATTCAGCCTCCCCACTCCACAGTTCCCACTGGGTGCGTTTGGACCCGGGGGATTTAAAGGCAGCTTTGAATTGAACACCTTGCTCCAAGGGCCACCATGAGGGGCTGTTGCACCACTCTTCTGTTTCAGCCCCAAACCCATCTCTTTGGAGATTTCCCTTCATCCTTCTGCAAACTCCTTTCAAATCGCAAAAGTAAAATACTGGCAGCAGGGCATCTTCCCCTTGAAGGGGGTGTGTGGCTTCCTCCACCTTATGGCCATGTCATGGTCAGACAGTAGCACTGTCCTCCACTGACCAGCTTCTGCAGGAGTTGAGCTGCCCATTATCATTTTTGCCTCAGTGCCAGTTTCATCAGGCAGCTCCCCTTTCCTCCCCACTTGCTCCTCCTTCGACTTGGGAAAGTGCATCCTATCGGGTACTCCACACTTAACCCTCTGTCTTCTGAGGCCTGAAACTGCCCTGGGGAGCCAGCAGGAGTGTTGGGGGGGTGGGGATGGGGAGGAGGCGGCAGAGCTACTCCTGTCTGCTTTTCAAACTGGATTTCAGGCAAACTGATTCCAATAAAGGAATCCACAGCAGAATAGAAAACCACAGGTCTGGGTGGCCTGACCCCTCTTAGCCCTCCAAACCCTGACATTGGGTCAGTTCCCAGCACAAGCGCAAAACACACACAATAATATCGGGGATTTTAGAAGATGGGGAACCTGAGGGAGGAATGCCCACCTCACTTTAAGGATGGTTTCTCTTCATTGCAAAATTAACAAAGGACTTATTTCAAAACGCCACATGACACCAGGGAGTAAACAGCCTCTCAGGAGAAAGTCTGCAGAGGGCTCGGGGTGGAGTAGGTTGTGGATGGTTTTGGAGTTGGGCCTCCAAGCAGAGTGAATGCCGGAGGAGATTCACGCCGCAGGCCTTGACCTGGGTGGTAGGAGAAATGTCTCCACTCCGAAGAAGGCATCCAAAGCCACGCCACCTACATTTCCTCCCACACTGACAAAACCAGCATTGGTTGGATTATTTTCTCAGCCTACAGGAACCTACCACATGCCAGGTGTGTATGTGTACTGTGTGCCCTGCCCTGTAAGCACCTGATATGTATCGACCACTGGAGCCTGTCACAACCCCAGGGGGCAGGTACTAGTGTTGTCTCCATTTTGTAGATGAGAAAAGCAAGGCTCACAGAGGTGCCCACCGTCACGCAGCTGGTAGGTGGCAGAGTCAGGATTTGAAGGCAGACAATTGGCTCTCTTAAGTTCACAGATGTATGACCTTGGACAGGTTGCTTCTCCTCTCCAAGCCTCAGTTTCCTCAATTGTGATATAAGTATTATTATGCAGGGTTATTCTGAGGATTAAATAAGATTATGCATGTCCAGTGTTGAGCACAAGGCCTGGTACATAGTCAGTGTTGCAAATAGGTTCACTATTATTAGGAACTATTAAGCAAGGATGACTTTGGGAGGCCGAGGCAGGTGGATCACGAGGTCAGGAGATCCAGACCATCCTGGCTAACATGGTGAAACCCCGTTTCTACTAAAAGTGCAAAAAATTGGCCAGGCGTGGTGGCAGGCGCCTGTAGTCCCGGCTACTCGTGGTCCCAGCTGCTCAGGAGGCTGAGATAGGAGAATGGCATGAGCCCGGGAGTTGGAGCTTGCAGTGAGCCGAGGTTGCACCACTGCACTCCAGCCTGGGCGACAGAGCAACACTCCATCTCGAAAAAAAAATAATAATAAAAGAAGCAAGGATGAGGCCAGGTGCGGTGGCTCACGCCTGTAATCCCAGCACTTTGGGAGGCCGAGGTGGGCAGATCACCTGAGGTCAGGAGTTCGAGACCAGCCTGGCCAACATGGTGAAACCCCATCTCTACTAAAAATACAAATATTAGTCAGGTGTGATGGCACGCACCTGTAATCCCAGCCACCCAGGAGGCTGAGGCAGGAGAATCACTTGAGGCCAGTAGATGGAGGCTGCAGTGAGCCGAGATCATGCCACTGCACTCCAGCCTGGGTGACAAGAGTGAGACTGTCTCCAAAAAAAAAAAAAAAAAAAAAAAAGGATGAAATCTGAACCTGTGTCTTCCGGAGTCCAGAGAGACAGCTTTTATCACCAGTAGCAAACAAGTCTGACTCCCTACCAGCTGTGGGGCCCAATGCCTGAACTGTACCCCTCAGGGAGAGCTGTGGTCTACCCTGGGACTATGAGGAGAACATACATTAAATAAACATTTTCTAGAGACAAGAGGGCATCCCAAGTTCTTGCTAGGAACTCCCATTAATTACACAATTTCAAGTCCCTACATTTGAGATCATGGGGCTAGTGGGGGTGTGGGGAGGGACTTCTCACCCCGCCTCAACAACATCTGACCATTGCTGGCAACATGTGCTGCGCCCTCCCTGCCTAGCTGGCCAAAGGTCATGGCGCTCAGCAGCAGGAGGTGGAAGATCAAGTGGTCCCCACAAAGAGGCCTTTTTTTTGGGACACAGGATCTCGATCTCATTCTGTCTGCTGGAGTACAGTGGTACGATTTCGGCTCACTGCTGCCTCAACCTCCCAGGCTCAAGCAATTCTCCCACCTCAGCCTCCTGAGCAGCTGGGACCACAGATGCATGCCACCACACCTGTCTAATTTTTGTATTCCTTGTAGAGACATTGCCCAGCCTGGTCTCAAACTCCCGGGCTCAAGCAACCTGGCCACCTTGGCTTCCCAAAGTGCTGGGATAACAGGCGTGAGCCACTGTGCCCAGCAGGAAGAGACCTCTTGCTGAAGGGGATGCTCAGGGAGACACATGCCAGAGGAGCATAAGTCCCACTCCTGCCACACAGCCAGGCCATATCCTGGCCCAGCCACCCCTAGCTTCCTCCACAGCCAGCTTGGTCCCACCTCTTGCTCCTCTTGCTCCCATGCTGAGGTCAGGGTGAATGTCAGTTGGCTTCCATGAGCCTGCCTCCCAAAGAAGCCAGATCCTTTCTGATACATGACCTAGGCAGAAAACAGTGAGTGGTCTGCAGGTACCTGAAAAATGCCTAAGGCTGCTGTATCCTATTGTACAAGCTGTTTACTGCACAAAAGCACCCAATCGAGAGGGTGAGCAGTGAGCTGAAATCCAGCCCACGCTCTGCTCACAGAGCCTTGTGCCCCAGCTGAAAGGGGCACCTGGACGTTCATCTCCTGGAGGGATAACCTCTGTCTAATTTGTTCAAAAGATCACTCTCGAACTCTAGGTTCAAACTCTAGGACTCACTCTCGAACTCTAGGTTAAGAAACCCTAAACAACCAAACCACCTTTCCACTGAAGAGTTGACTGCTTGTATCTAAGCCAGCACTTAAAATGACTGAACGAAGCTCCTTCTGCAGTTGTTTCAGGACACACTGGCCTATTCGGCCACCTGCCCAGCTCCAGGATTAAGGTCCTGCCTGGGCAGGGTAAGCAGCTCACCTTGGCTAAGTAAGAAGCGTAGCCAGATGATCAATAAGAACAGCAAACCCACAGGGAGGCAGAACCAGAAAACCAGGAAAGAAAATGTGAGGTCGTTCACCAGCGGCATCAAAGGGTACCTCATGGTGCATGTGTGGCTAAGCTGGGCCAGCCTGGGCTGGGCTGGCAGGGCTGCCCCAAGGGACCTGGCAGGCTGGGCCATGCTCTGCTCTCAGCCCAATTGTGACTGAGCTCTGAGGTAACAAGGAAGTTACAGTGTCCTTCAGGCAAAGTACGCAGGGGACACTCTGAGGGAGAGGTGTTCTGGACGAAAGGGGGGGAAGCCAGGCAGTGAGACAGAGTCTGGCTGAGAATTAAAAAGCCCAGGTTTCCAGGAAGGCCTGGGTTTGAATCTCAGCCCAGTAGCTATTGGGTTCATGACACCCCTCTGACCCTCTTTCTTGTAAGATGGAGATAATTTTGTTAAATTAGAAAAACAGATCGGACAAAAATTACCCTCGGGATCGGTGTTCATATACCTGAAGTCACAGAGCCCCTCCAGGAGCCAGCCGGGTCCCCAAGTCCTGTAATACCAGCTGTGTGTGCCCACATCCACACTGTGGGAGTGCTGCGGACTGCAGCAAACTGGGTGGAGCTTACTGCATCCTAAGCATGCAGTGATGGCAGCTCCCACCAATAACTGCTATGAATGAAATGCAGGTCCATTATTGCAGGACTCGTAACTTTCCCAAGCCAGGCAAAAAGTCTAGATTTCTATGTGATATCTCCCAAGTTTAAAATGTTGGGTCAGACCTCGTTAAAGCACTGTTGGCTAAACCAAACGTCTGCCAGGCTGGATTGGTCACTGGGCTGCCACTTAAAACTTTTAAAATCTAACACATAGATTATTCTAATGATTACTAGATTAAATGACTATAAATGATTATTACTTAATCTGGAAGCTTCTGTGCCTTTCCTTATTAGGGTTTTCTGTGAGGGGCTTCTAACGACTTGAATCTTGTTCCTTTATCTCCTGAGTGGCCAGAACACTTCCACATGCCATCCTCATCTTCTCATATCTGTCATCCGTTCACTCATGAAGTATTCAGTAAACCTCCATGCGCCAGACCACGGCAGAAAGGCTGCTTCGGACTTCCCACTGGAGTGGCTGCTGCACGGTATTCTCCAAAAGGACCCTTGGACCACCTGCCTAAAGCTGCCAGCAGATGGGTGGGTGCTGGAGTGTATTTATTAAACGTGCCAATTCCCAGGCTCACCTTCGTCTCCTCAGACCTCTTGGGGGTGGGGGTGTGGCTTGGGATTCAACACACTGATAAGCAACCAGAATGATTCCGACACAGGCTTGATTTTGAGACCACGGCATCTCATGACTTAAAAGCACCTGTTGAAAAGGCAAACCCAGGTCCAGGCTGGGGGAGCAGCTGCAGGAAGTGGGCGGTAAACCTAGGGAGAAACATGGAGTAGAAAACCCACTTATAGGAAAAGACACCAATTCAAGGAGAAGGGCGCATGGGGCCAGCGACAGGAAAAAATAAGAGCATGGGAGGGGCTGGGAGAGCTGGGGCATGGTTTCGAGACTCCTAGCCCAGCTGTGGGATGGCCAAAATTCCTACAAGAGGAAGTCTGGGAAAATGGACTAGAATGCGTGTCCAAGAGGAGCAGTGCCCTGGCAGGGGGCACCTGATGCAAGGCCCAGAGGCCAAGAGGAGGAGCAGGCAGTCTGGGTTGGGAGTGGTTCCCTGGCACTGGGTCCTGAAGGGGTTGGGGTCGGAGAGAGCTGAGCAGCATAGCTGGGAAAGGCTTGAGCACACATTTTTTTCTGGTTACAAAACCTTTCCAGACACCAAAACAGGGATATTGTGGTCAGCTTCCCTGGCCACTAGGCCCAGCTGGAGGTCCTGTTGTGAGTGGGCAGAACAGGCAGAACAGACACTGCAAGGTAGGCAGCTCCCAGGCACAGTTCAGAGGGTGGCACACGTCAGCAGCTCTTGGCACAGGCATGACCACAGTGGTTCTCATGGTTGTTTCAAGTGGTCCATTCACTCCTCTATGTGTGATCTAGGCCTGAAGGCGCTCATCTGGCTCCAAGATGCTCTACACAAAGGGGGCAGTGGGCAGCAGGGGATGATCTCTGCATCTCCCCACTTTGCTGACTGTCTAGCCCTGGTAGGGCTCAAATTTTCTGCAAGCAGAGGGCACAGCCGGCACTTTCACTCCCATAACGTAAGTATCTATCTCCTCAGCAATTCCCAGCCTCTGAAAGGTGAGCCTCTCTTGGCAGTGTTTTAATTATACAAGCTCCTTCCAGCAGAGAAGGCCAAATATTTTTCTTAAAATTAATCAAACTTTGAGTATTTCATGAAATACTCATTTAATGTTCAATTAAACTACAGATCTAAATTATACAGGGCAGCCAAAGCCGAGGAGACATCCCCTGGAAGGGTAAAATTCACAGCACCAGTGTAGGAGTAAACCCCCAGCCTGTATCCAAAAGCACACACAAAGTTATTAGATAAGAATCTCCTTAAAATTTAATTGACTAAATGTATTACATTCAATATTCCATGGGCTTCTGGACAAAGGATCGGCATAAATACAAACAAACCTCTGGACCTTCTTCCCTAACCGACGAAGATGAAACACAGGAGGCAAGGGGCACGGATACACCTTCATATTTACACTTTGCCTTTACTTTACAGTTCAGTGCCAGAAATATTTACAGAAAATACAATAAGAAAAAGAGCATGTCTTGGCAACATACTGAAATTCATACAAACTGTATATATGATTTCAAGCAAATAATGATACTGCTTATTTTTTAGCCACAACTGCCAATCCCTTCAGAGGAGAAAGATGTCTTGGTCACTGTAAGAGATGAGGACTTGGGAAACTTGGTTTGCTTCAACAAGTATTTATTGGGCGCCTACTATATGCAAGGCACTGTGGAATCCCAAATTACACCTTTTCCCTCATCATTAAAAAAGAACATGAGTTGATATTCTGAGAAAAACACTGTAAGTACATGGCTTCTTCAGCTATTAAGAAACCCATCGTTTGATTCCACTTCGTACAGATGGACCACCTCCAATCTCTCCAACTCAGGAAAAGAGGCTGTCATGGAAATCTTTAAAACAGACCATCTGACTCCAATCAATCGTCATTTCATGTAAACACAGCAATCAGTTCTTTTCAAGAAGACAGAACCTGAATGGGCTTTAAAATGGTGAATAGAGAACTACTGCCAGCAAGAGTGTCGAATTACCTCCAATACGTGTTTCTTTCTTTCTTTCTTTTTTACCAACTACCACAAAACACATCTTTGAGTAAGGCTAACTTTCACTTTGGGTAAAGCTCCACCTTCCAGAAGAAATGACTCTGCCTCTCTAGAACCCAGTCTGAAGACTCTGACAAATGCTTCCCTAGTGTATGGAGAAAGTAACTATTCATGAAGGCCTCATACACAGAACCTGCAGGTGACCAACAATACTGGTCAAAGGTGTGGGTATTTGTATTTATCAATGAATCCAGAGGAAAATGGGCTGCCCTGAAATAAAGGATATGGAAATGAAGGAAAATGTGCATGAGTATGCGTATGTGTGTATATGTGTGTGTGTGTGTGTGTGTGTGTCATTAGTTCTTTCAAAGGCCCAATGGATGGAAGAGGGTCTCAGGAGGAAGCCCTAGACAAAAAGGAAAGCTAGCTAAATAAGGAAATGATTAACAAGGTAAAAGCCCTCCTCACTGTCCTCAGTGTTCCCAACCAGAGAGGAGCAGAAAAGCTCCCTCCTGCAACTTAAGAAGGCAGAAGGGCAACCTTACTTACCACCTTCCTCTTCACAGAATGCCACATTCACCCACCCCCTGGCACACCCAACAGATACAGCAACTGAACTGTTTAAGCCACAGACAAAAGTGGTCCTGGCTTTCCCCCAGAGGCTAGAACATATGCTGGCAACTTTATCAAATGGACTACAAAATATTAATATTAGGTGCTAAATATGTTCCTCTGGTGCTATTCTACTCAGTGATTTTTAACACAGGCAGGTGGGTGAACACAGTGACCATGAACTCAGATCCATAGAGATGGGACAAAAATTACCCCCGGCATCGGTGTTGATATACCTGAAGTCACAGACCCCCTCCAGGAGCCAGCCGAGTCCCACTGACGAGTTAAGGGTTCTTAGCACTCCCTCTTTGGGCAGATATTATTTTGAGCAGAAGGAACCAGCGCCTGGTAAGGTACGGTACGGGTATCCCATAGTCCACTGGCTCCGTACACACTGGGAGTTTCATGCCTTCAGGGGCTGCACATCCCTCCTTCCCTGGAAGACCAGGGAGTCTCCCAGATCACAAATGCATTCAACATCATTGTTTACATATCAAATACATTGGAATTACAAAGAGTTGCCAGAAATTAGACCTAACTGAAGGATCAGCAAGTCCAACCCTCATACACACACACAGCATATTTTTCTGAAATTAACTATGCCAAAGGTAAAAGTCTGATCTGAAGAATCATACTGAAGTACATCTACATCAGTTATTTTTAACCTCTGCAATGTTGTAAGTTACATGTTAATTTATAGCCTTCTCTGCTCACTTCAACTAGAACAAGAGCCCATTTTCCCCTCAAAATGTCAATCTAGAATTACCTTGAAAGTTATTAAACCTCATCTTGTTCCTGTGAACCACTAGAACATTTTTTAGGGTAGAATTGGCTCATCTTTATCCCGAATGCCCTCTCCCATGCTACCATCTGGAAACATCAATTTATTGCCCAGCTTAAAAAGAAAATCAACTATTGAATAATAATACTATAACCTGAATGGAAACTGGAGTCATAGAAAGAGGAGGTTATCTTTACCTGAGCTTAAAACAAACATGAAGAACAGGTTATGGCAAACTTTAAACCAAGAGCTGCTATGCCCATATTTCTTGCTTATAGATGGCAAAATGCACACTTCTGGAATAAGAGACTTTTGCACAGGGAATTAGGTTCCACACTACCCCCGCCCCCTAAGTAACCCACCAAAACATCAAACCAAACAGATCGTCGCAGCTCTGACCCACAGTCTACTGACATCAGAGTTCAAGGGGGAAAACACCCCTTACACAACTGTGATCATTTCTCTTTGGACTTTAAATATCACTTATTTTCTTAACATAAAATAATCTTACTAAAGAAGAAAGCACATGAGAATAGGATAAATGAGCAGTGTATACTGTAGCACTGTAACAGGAATCCTTGTAAGGATGTTCTGGGTCTGGCCACCTCAAAAGTTTTATCCCTGCAGAAAAGTAGCAGCGAGGTAACAGAAGTATTTCCAAAACCTGGCAGGGATCTGTTGGCTGGCAAAGTCCAGAAAACATGACAACAACAGCCATTTCTAACAGTAGCCACCCAAAGAGATGGTCACTCATGTTTTGTCAATTATGAGGAAATCCAGTAGTTCTCTGGGAGATCTGAATTAGTAGCGCTGAGAGGCTATTCCTGAACCCCATTTTAGAATCCTTCATAAACTACTGCAGTTTGCTGCTTGGTCCTGAAATAAGAGACAATGGATGAAACCAAATAATTTTCAACCCTTATTGTGAATTTACATTTCTTTAAATGATATTTAATGAATGAATCACAAATGTTTAACCTGTCATTATGTCACCCCGCTGGACAACAATGGAGAGTGGGGGTATCACTGCTATCTTAAAACTTTTAACCCCACAAACTTTATTTGTATCCCCATTAAAGGACAAGGCCATGCTCCATTTCTGATCTGTTCCTGGGTGGCCCAGAAACTGAGGCTTTCAGACAGATCTGTGCAGTGATGAGAAGGACAACTTTTTGAAATGTGGAGAAAAAAATATGACATATTTTAATGTCAGGCTTCTTATCTGAGCAAAAAACATGTATCATTTTTTCTTTTTGTCAGTGTGACAGCTGGATGACAAGAAGACCTACAAGTGAGTAGAAGGCTGTGACTTCTTTTCTTCTCCTCCACACTATCAACATGAGTCTTTAAATGTCCTGGAAGATTCTGAGAAAGATTTTAATTCTGAATACAACCTCCTAAAAAGTGAGGTATAAAACTATCTTCAACTTCTATATTGCAAATTTGTTGATACTACCAATGCACGTGTTTAACTGAGATGCATAAAAGCCTTTCTCCTCAAAAGGCTTATGTTTAACTAAAATTGTCACCTTTAAAAGAAAGTTTATGGCTAAAATGTATATCATCATGATCAGCAGGAATATGATTGTGTCTGGGAGCCCATTGCACTAGACAGCCCGAAGTCTTCTATCAAATGGGTTATAATGTGTTTCTTCTATTCTGGTGATTAAACAGTAAGCTCTTGGGAGTGATTTGTTTTTATTTTTACAGTGATCACCTATCAAACTGTTCTGCTGTGTTACAGTTCCCGAACTGGAGTTCAACAGTCTTAGAAATTCAGGGGTCTAAGAACTGCAGTTCTTGAGTCCAACCTCCTGGAAAAGTGAAGTATAAAACTCTGGCTCCAACTGTTTGTTCCGGTACTTGTTGACAATGTCGGTGATTTTCTGTTTCCGGCGGACATGGGGTGGACTGTAGGAGTCACTCTCCAGTCTCTTCCTTCTACAAATGTTAATTACAGTCTGCCTCACCAGAAAGCCTTGAAAATAGAGAGTTTTAAAATAAATGTTAAAAACTAGTCACTTAGGTAGGTGAACTATAAGTATTCAGGTGAACTACCCTACGCATACTCAAACTATTTCATTCAACTTGCAAACTTCCCATCCCCAGAGAGATAGACATAGTGCCAAGATAAAACTGTCACAAGAAACACACAATGACAGGAAAAGGAGAATAAAAATCTAGTCTAACAACCTATTTTCCGTCCTGGATGACAAACAGTTGTCTTCAATATTTTAATACTAGAAGTTGGTGAGGTTTTACTTACACTTACTAGATTAAGGACAGATTAAAAAAGAACAAAACATGCTCCCTTTTTAACAAAAGCCAGACCATTTCCTACATGTGGAAACTATTAAGTAATTATCACCATTTCCTTATATTGACTTCTTTTTGGTTTATAAAAATGATAAAGAGAAAGAAAATGTAACTCTTCAGCCACATATGAAGACCTTACCAAGAGCTCGCCTGCTGACAATCATCCCATCCACAAGAGGGATGACCATATTAAATTTTCCAGTGGCTCCTTGAATTTTTATCCGGAATAATCCAGTGTTTAAAGGGTGGATGAAGATGACAGGAACTTCTTTTTCAAGAGTCGTAGATCTTAAGAAAAGAAAATTTTTATCTCAGGCACCCAAGAGTTAAAGTCCCCCATATACAGCCTAAGATCACTAAAGGGACCTGTTGCTTGGCAGTGGTATGAGAAAAGCCAAGGGGTCAGTCTGCTCAGAATCTGCTTTCTGGGAATCTATGCTGCTGCCCCCTATAACACCTGGTCCTAAAGGTTCATTACTGGCTCAGGCTTTCTAAGCTAACAGAAAGGGGCCGAAAAAATATATATACCTGGAAAACCACTAGGGACACTGGGTGGAAGGAGAGGCCAGAGAACTCTATTGCATGGAGTTAAGAATCTAGCAACCACCTATGGGACTTTCACTTTAGTTCCTCTTCTTGTAGGGAACAAAAATGTGGCCGGCCAGAGTACAGGGAATTCCAGCATAGTCAAGGCTGGTAATCCCAGAGCAGAAGCAGGAACACAGCTTTGGCCCATTACAGGAATCCCTGATATAATTTTTTTTCAGGGTGGGGAAGGAGGTTGGGAGCGCCATTAATCCAAGCCAGCTGCAAGTGTCCTTCCCCGCTATGGTGATAAATGGCCACACTGTGGCAGGGCCAAAGCCCTCACAGCCTCTGGCCAGGCAGCAGATGCTAAAGTCGGCAACTGCCTCTATGGAGGGGTGAGTTACTCATTACACACCAGGGATCGGCCAACCCATCTAGTATGACATGTTATTTGTGATGCTACATGTTGAGGTCTTTTTGCAACCCAATGAGTTTTCTTTCTATATAGGTAAGGTGATTTCGGCCAAAGCAACACTGAATCAGTGTTTCAAGACATTAAAAAGAAAAAAGAAAAAGAAAAATCAATCCTCGAGTAATTCTGTCCCCAAGATAAATTATAAACTTTGCTAATCTACCAATAAAATATACATTTTACTGTCAAATTGTATTACAACCTTTGACCTAAAAAGATGAAAACTTGAGAGGCCGAGGTAGGAGGATCGCTTGAGCCCAGGAGTTCGAGACCAGCCTGGGTAACATGGTGAGACCTTGTGCCCAATTTTTTTTTTTTAATTAAAAAAAAAAGGTGAAAACAACAAAGACAGTATATGAAAAGTCTCTTCTAATTAGTTCTAGAAAAGTCTACTCATGACTATTCTATAGTCTCTTCTTTAGCAAATTAGTGTCATAAAGAAAAAAGGACTGTTCCAGATTAAAAGAGATGGAAGGAATTAAAACCAGGTATACAGTCCTGGAGTGAATTATTTACCAATTGTGAAGAATATTTTAGTAAAAATGAAGAAATTTGAATGTTGCCTATTAGATAATATTAAGAAAGTATTAGTAACTTTATTATTGTGATGTTATGTTTAGCTATCTGACTTTTCAGATGCATACTGGTGTATTTGGAACATAAAGATACCTGTAATTTGTTTTAAAACACCAAAGCATAAAAAGCATGGAAGTTTTAAGAGTGACTTGCCCTTTTTTAGAAATTTAAAATGATAATGCTAAAATAAATCATCTTTACTGACTTCATTTCAACAACAATCATCTAACAATATTAGAATAAATTCATCTTATATGCAATTTGAATCAGCTCACATAACTAAAAGGAACTTAAAAATATCAAGTTTGAGGGTATCTCTGCGATGAGAGAGATGCAGGGCCAAGGCATTTGGGGTCAAAGGCCTGCATTCAGGAAACTTTCTCCTGCATTTACTGGATGTGTGATACTAAGGAATAACCTCTTTGAACCTATTTTATCCCACAAATAAAACAGGGAAAATAATTGTTAAACTCTTAGTTATAAACCAAACACAAGCAAGCAAACCTTGAAAACTACAAAGCCCACACAACTACATTGTTACCATTCTTAGAATCAGATTATTCTCTTTTTATCCTTCTTGTGAATGGGCAGGTAAAACAGAAATTTTAACCCAATTATAAAGTTAGTATTACATTTTGCTTAGAAACATTTTTCCATTAATTAGCTCATATGATTTAGGATATTTTAGCTGCTATTTGGCCACATTGTTTTGGCCAATTTAACTCCATTATTTCAATCTAATATTGCTACCCTATTATTACGGTCTTTATTAATATTAAATTGCCTCTACTTCTCCATTTTTCTTTTTGCTCTAGATAACTGTAAAATAGCAATTAATTTTACTATTAAAACTCTTGCTAAAGCACCCAACATCACTAATCATCAGGGAAATGCAAATCAAAATCATAATGAGATAGCACCTCACTCCAGGTAGGATGGTCATTTTCAAAAAAACCAAAAGAAAACAAGTGTTGGCGAGAATGTGGAGAAAAGGAAATCCCCTTGTATGCTGTTGGTGGAAACGTAAACTGGTGCAACCACCATGGAAAACAGTATGGTTCCTCAACAAATTAAAAACAGAATGTTCATATGATCCAGCAATCCCACTTCAGGGTATATATCCAGAGGAACTGAAACCAGGATCTCAAAGAGATAGCAGCACTCCCATTTTCACTGCAGCATTATTCACAATAGCTAAGACATGGAGGCAACTTAAATATCCATCAATGGACGAATATATAAGGAAAATGTGGTGTACACATACAATGAAATATTATTCAGTCTTAAAATGGAAATCCTGCCATTTGTGACAGCATGGGTGAATCTAGAGTACATTATGCTAAGTATAAGGCAGGCACAAAAAGACAAATTCCACATGATATCACTTATATGACAAATCTAAAATAGTTAAACTCAGAGAAGCAGAGAGTAGAATGCTAGTTGTCAGGAACTGGAAGGAGGGAAAAAATGGGGAGGTATTGGCCAAAAGGTGGTACAAAGTTTCAGTTATGAAGGATAAGTCCTAAAGATCAACAGTACAGTGGCTATAGCTAATAATACAGTATTACATACTTAAAAATTTGCTAAGAGGGCAGATCTTATGTTAAGTGGTTTTTATCACAAAATAATAATAATAATGAATTAAGTGGGCAGGAGAAAACTTCTGGATATGGTAGAAGTGCTCAGGAATAGATTGTTGTGATGGTTTCATGGAGATATACTTATCTCCAAACTCATCAAGTTGTATACATTAAGTATGTATAGCTTTTAACATGTTAGTCATACCTCAATAAAGTGGCTTTTAAAAAGTCCATGCTGTAATAATTTGATAACCTTGTATGTTGTATACAAACTTCTTTGATCTTTTTTCTCTATTTTTATTTCTAATTGTCCACAACTCTTTTGCTTCATAATTCTTTATTTATTAAGCTGCAATCAATATATTAAAAAAAGACATGCTGTTGAAATTCAAGCAAATAGAGTGTACCTCAGTGAAGTGCTACTATTTGCAGTAGTTTCCACACCAGTACTGATCTCTGTCATCAGCTCTGAGAGGGGAAAGTTTTCTGGAAGAAAATAATAGCATTATAATTAATATCTCCCTCATTTTCCCAAACAGATAACAGGAAATCTAATTTTCTAATCTCTTCACATAAATGAGTGGCAAATATATGGATTGTGCTGTCCTGAAATATCATCTTAATTATTCTCTACAAATTAAAAAAATCATCTCTCATTTTTTTAGCTAATTTCACCTAAAGCAAAGAGTTTTTAGAAAATACATTCTGTGATCTTTGAGGGCTTTGTTGAAAAGTAACTATCACATTTTCCCAAAAACTCTGGGCTGGATGGGATTTTAGGCAAAGTATATAATTCTAATGCTCAATGTTGCTTACGTAAAAATCATGAGAAACTTACCCAGAGGGCAACTCTTAAGGACAAACTAAACTTTATACTAAAACGAGACAGTAGAGCATGTGGGTCGAGAGAGGGTAAGTGAAGCGCTTCCCCTTCCCCTTTCCAAAGGTCCTGGGATGACTGAGACCAACTGGCAACAAACCACTGACTGTGATGCCAACAGGAATAACTAAAAGCTTTGTATCTACTAGTCTCGTCAAATCTTCACAACTATGAAAAAAGTACCAGGATTTAACAGAGGAGTAATCTAAGGCTGAGTAGTGGAGCTGGGGTGCAAACCCAGGCTTACTGAACTCCAGGACTAGCTCCTGGCCACACCGTGCTTATATGCCCACTCCCTGTAGACATTTAGCAAGTCATTGTCATATATTGTCATTTTATTTATGGACAAAGTCCTCATACAGTACCTATATCATCATAGCGTTCCACCCAGACTACAGAAACTCTTGTCTCAGGTCCAAGGGGAGGAACAGGGCGACCCTGAGGCAGCTTTCTCATTCTGGAACTGGGACTGAGCTATATGAAGAAGAAGACAGAGAGCGGGAAAAACAACAGCAACAAAAAACTGGCTTAATAAAACTACCCAGTCATTCATTTGTCAAGGTGCTCAGTGATATAAGTATCAGGTCATGGAAAATCACTTTAGGAAAACATGTATACATTTGCAACAAAGCACTTCTTTGGCTCCTGTTCATCAGTCTTAACCTAGGACAAGAAAATGAAGGCTTAAAATTGTCAAAGAAAAAACAAGGAAGGAATACTGAATAATAATAATTTGCATTAATAAAAACAAAATTTACACGCAGTATCTTAATGAGGGCTTAAAGGATTTGAGTCTATCTCTATTAGGGCCAGAAAGCAGTATGCTTCCCCATCACAGCAACATCACTACTTGTCTGGGGATCCTCATCTCTAAAATGTCCCATCAGCAAGTTATTCCCAGATCCCAGAACAAATGTCTCCTACTGCAATTTATGTTTAATTCCTTTTTCTCATCAGTAGAAAGAAAAACAAGTTATCTGGGCCTTCATTATCATGCAGTGTGCTTCTGGCTTGCCGCCACCCTAATCAACTCTAAGTTTCACTGCAAAGTTAACAGGACTGTGTGGCCCCCCTTTAGCAAACTGGTACCCTGAGTTGCACTTCTTTTGAGGCATGCAGCAGAGCTAAGTTGTGCTAAAGCCCTAAACAAAGCTCATGTGTACAGAGCGGAGAATCTCATACTTGAGGTGAATTTTAAAATTAAAACTGCTTTATTAGCACAGAAATATACATGTCTTTACCAGATGACCAGAGTCCATGGCAAGTCCCCCAGATGCTTGTATCCACTCTGACATTCACAGAAAATGGCCAGACCAAGAGATTTCTCCCAAACTAGTGACAGATATCTGGCCATATTCACAGACTACTTTCTTAGCATCAAGGCCCCTAATTAGCTTTGACTCTGACTTCTTCCATGTCTGACGTCTAGCCCTAGATTTAAAGAGCTCCTGTGATTAGGTCAGGTCTACTTGGAAAATCTCCCTTTTGATTAACTCAAAATAACGCAATTAAACCCACAAGATCCCTTTGCCAAATAATGTAACATAATCACGGTTATCCTATCATATTCACAGGTTCTACCCACATGCAAGGAGAGGACATTGTACACAGGCAAATGTTGCTGGGGGTTATCTTAAAATTTTGCCCAACACCCTGACGTTTTCCCTGCAGTCTTGCTAAACTCACCTCAATAGTTCTAGTGAATTTAAAAAAAGACTCCTCAGGGTTTCCTACTTACATGACCATGTCATCTGCAAATACATACAGTTTTACTTCTTTGTTTCTAATCTCTATGTACTGTGTTTCCTTTTGTCTTATTTCTCTATGTAGGTCCCTCTTCTACCATGTTGAATGTAAGTGGTGAGAATAGGCATCCTTGCCTTGTCCTCTATCTCAGAGGAAAAGCATTCAAGAATAATGTATAATGCGTAAGTATAATGTTAGCTGTAGGTTTTTAGTAGATGCTCTGTATCAAGTTGAGAAAGTTCTATTCATAGTTTGCTGAGAACTTTTCTCATAATGAGTATGGAATTTTTGTCAACTGTGTTTTCTCCATGTATTGAGATAACCATATGGTTTTGCTTTTTTGTTTGTTTGTTTGTTTTTTTAGCTTGTTAGTGTCTGCAAAGTATACTATAAGTGAGAAACAAAAACATGGTGCTTTATCTGGGTTCTAAGGAATAACTATGCTGGCATTCAGAAAATATGGGCAGCTCACCACTGAATTCTAGTTCTGTTCACAAATCTCAAACAAAAAAATTTTTTAAAGTATTAGATTTGGCTAAAATCTTGCATTGCCATGCAATACTGACTGCTCATCTCTAAATTGTATTCTGTAAAACCTTTAAAAAACTCCTGATTTTCAAATCAGTCTACTCCAGGGACTATTACACCACCTGGCCTTTTTTTCCTAAATCAATTTTAAAGGTAAAAACCTCCCCATATTCTCTTTTAAGTATATACTTACATTAAAAGTAATTTTCACTGTGGAAGGAAGCCAACCTAAACTCTTGTACAATGGAGGAACACCTTTAAGTCAAGCTGACACTTCTGTCTTTGTTATGATTTGTTCTAAGTCAATCTTCCTACACTTCTGACCTGATCACAGATAAAAAAGTAATATTCGCTGATAAGGTTAAAAAAAAAAAAAAAAAAAAAAGATAAAAGCAAAAAGCTCCTCTTGTAGTAAGTGCTGTGTTCCTCACTCAGAATATTTATCCATACACTGAGTTATTCTCCACAATGTTCCTATATTTATATGGTCAGACTTGTTTAAGATGAACATTGCAAGATTAAAGATAAAAAACATGTAGTTACTGCAGTAACTTTCGTGGATATTTCAGGGACAAAATTAAAACCTTGGTTTAAAAAGGAACAGATGAGAGAATCAAGTATGGGATCAGAATAGTGAAATCAAGAGAATCCACAAAGGCTGTCTCAGAATAAACTATCTGTTGCAGGCTGAAAAAGAGAAAATCATGAGAATTTTATTTTATTTTTTTTCTTTTTTTTTTTTTTTTTTTTTTTTTGAGACAGAGTCTCGCTTAGTCGCCCAGGCTGGAGTGCAGTGGCGCGATCTCGGCTCACTGCAAGCTCCGCCTCCCGGGTTCACGCCATTCTCCTGCCTCAGCCTCCTGAGTAGCTGGGACTACAGGCGCCCGCCGCCTCGCCCGGCTAATTTTTTGCATTTTTAGTAGAGACGGGGTTTCACCGTGTTAGCCAGGATGGTCTCGATCTCCTGACCTCGTGATCCGCCCGCCTCGGCCTCCCAAAGTGCTGGGATTACAGGCGTGAGCCACCGCGCCCGGCCGAGAATTTTATTTTAAAAAATTAAGTTACTAAGGAATCAGTACTCTGATATAATTACTCTCTGGGTTAAAAGCTTTTCAGGCAGGATTCTATAATTACCCTGATTTCACTACAAAATTTTGGAGACCTATCAACAAAGTAACTTACCCTCTGTGAGGAATTAAGATTGTCTGTATGATTGGGGAAAAGCTCAAGTGTCAGGGATGGCTGTTTCAGAATTCCTGGCATAAGATCCATATTTGAATCACTATCTTGGTCCGAGATGTTACTTTCCAATGAATCAGCTATGGGGTAAAGGAAAAAAAGCAACTATAATACATACCACTTATTTGGAGCAAGACTGTTAAAAATAATTACGCTCACCAGTCTAACTGAAATCACTTAAAGCATTGCTTCTAGAGCAAGGGCTGACGAACTTTTTCTGTAAAGGATCAAGTACTAAGTATTTTAGGCTTTGCTGGCTATACAGATCTCTCACATATTCCTCTTTGTATTTTATTTATAACCCTTTAAGAATGTAAAAACCATTCTTGGCGGCATTTGGCTTGTGCCACTGTGGTTTGCCAGCTCCTGCTCTAAAGGATAACCAAAATAAGACTAGAAAATACTTGAAGTTTCAGATGTAGAATATAATACATGCCATTATTACTCTCTGAATCATTTTGATTATATATTCGATCATGTAGCATTGTGCCAAATAGGCACTGGGACATCCAGAAGCTACAGAAGATCTAGTCTCTATGATTAAGAGTAATGTGGTTAGAGATAAGTTCACAAAAAGTTATCCTCCACCCCATCTAAAAAAATCCCCAAATATCAGAAATAGGAGGAAGCTGAGTAGGAGTGGGCACAGTTGGCATAGAAGATGTTTCACAACAGAAGACAAAGACCCAACTGCAGGAGCTTTAGTGTAAGGACAAGGCTCTAGCGCTGGGAGGACTTGTCTGGTACTAACAGGCTGGGCCAGAGAAATTAGGCAGGTATGTCCCCAAAGAGGATGGATAGGTTCTGGCTTCTGGAATTAAAGTAGTAAACCAGAACCTTGACAGGAAGCCCAACAGCCGCTATAATTCAAACCTAAACCGTAGAAGGTCCAACCTTCCAGCGACACAGCTGGACCCAGAGAGTAAGACAGGGAGGGGCCTGAGTGGGAAATCAAGGGTCCAAGGACAAAAGTTAGGCAGCTACCAAGGTAGGGCACAACAAAAGTCGTTAGTCTGGAAATGAGTGTGTGAAATCGTGATGTACAGTATCCCATCCTAAAAATGATCTCAAAGAAGAAGGTGAAGTTTTCTATCTACTGCCTGACCACCTACTCGGTCAGGCTTGAACAAACAGGCTTAACTTGCAAAAAGCAAAGGTTCTGGGCAAAATAAAACTGTGAGTTCAGACTAAGAAGTAATAATTACTCCCAATTCTTAAAAAGAAAAGTCTTGGACCACCATCTTTTCTAGGCTGCTTAAGTTTCTCTTGCTCAGAAGAATGGCCAGATGCTATCATGAGATCCTTCCCGTTGTAGGATTCTATGTGGTTCCATGCAAAGGCTCTCAAAAAGTAAGTGAGGGATCACTCGTAATTATAGAAAGAAATGAACTGGAAAATAAGCCTATGTACTGATTGATTAAATTAAAGAAAGCATATCAGTTGAAATGGGATTCCTTCACTATTTAATGATTATCAGAGGGTCAGTCTGCTTGTCTTTAACTACTTTCCTTAAAAAGTTAAGAGAAGATACCTTGTGCTTCTGCATATTCTGTTATAATGCCTTAGAAGCTAAAGAATGCCTTAGATCACTTCAAAATCTCTTCCAAAGCAGTAATATCACACAACCCAGGAATATAAATATAGATCCTAAAACAGGACCATGCAAAATGGTCTTACTTAAGGACTCCACAGGAGAAGGAACCACAAAAGCAATTTCTGTAAGGGCATCAGCATAATACAGCACCTTCTTCTGTCCATTGAAAATGCTAGCTCCAATATCTTCAGAGGAAATCACTTCTTCTGGGAAAAAGAAACACCACATTACAGCTTCAAAAAGTAGAAAAAAACCAGTATCATCTTGCTACACGAAATGTTAACTGGTTAATAAAGTGATAAATAGAATATATGTTTCCAGCAAGAACCAATTAGTATGAAAGAATAAAATATAATGCTTATTAGATGTCTTTATTTTTAAATCATAAAATCTTAATTTCATAATTTCTCAAACGACTATATATCAGACCACTTCTGATTAGCAGGGCTTTTAATTCATGTGTATGAAGCAGATTAAGGGAGCAGTCCTTTGGATCCGGTGAATAAATAATCAAAAGGAAGACCATCCCAGTACCTCAGAAGGGAGTTGGGCCAGAGAGACAGGCAGGCAGGCAGAGAGAGAGAGAGAGAGAGAGAGAGAGAGAGAGACAGAAAGAGAGAGAGAGAGAGGAAGAAGAAGGAGGAGGAAAAGAAGAGGAGGAGGAGGAGGAGGAGGGAGGAAGACACAGAGAGAGAGAAGAGAGAGAGTATACATGTGCGTTATCTCTGGACTCTGGCTTTTAAGGCATTTCTATCCCTGGTCTCTCTCTATGGCTCCTCAAGTTGGCCTATGTTCCACCTTCCTCAATGGTCAGTGACATTGTATAAAAATGTACAGCCAGTTTTAGTAATAGCATCTGCTCTAAGCCAGGAAGACTGAATTAACAAAAGAAACACTCATGAGAGCTATATAGTTCTCAATTAAAATGAACTCAGTGTCCTACCAGCAGTACATAAAAGACCAACAATCTGACCAAAAATTGGACAGGGGAAATGAACAAGTACTTCTCAGGAAAGAAATAAAAATATGGTAAGATATGCTCAAGCATTATTAAAAATGAAAAATTTCTCACTTAAAAAACTGGAAGATACCTAATGCTGGTGAAGATTTGGCAAATAGGGAGCTTAGACAAGAGGTTAGCAAACTTTTTCTGTAAAGGACCAGACAGATAACATTTTCGGCTTTGTAGGCCATAGGATCTTTGCCACAACTACTCGATTCTGTCATTGTAGCATGAAAGCTGTCATAGACAATGTGTAATCTAGAGTGTGACCGAGTTCCAATAAAACTTTATTTTCAAAAACTGGGCTTTCGTTTTCTGACTCCTGGTGTGGGCTCCAGGCAGGGACTTTGTATCTGCTGTAGTAGATGCTGTGGTTACTATCCCAACAGCCACTCTATCCACCCCTATTCTGCAGCAGGCAAAATGTGCATGTGGGACTGACCTCTGATACTAGTTTTATCTTGTCTGTATCTCTCTATCAGAGTCATTCTTTCTTGCCACAAGGACAGGCTTGGGATAGTCTAATCACCATATAGTTCCGGATTCAGGGAGAAGAGGGTTCTCAGATCTGGCTAATCTCTCCTCTTCAGGCTGCTGTGGTATGTGAATGTAAAGCCTGGAATTGCCTTTCTGCACTATTAGAGAAGCCAGGCTGGTGACAAAGCCAAAATATGGAGAGCAACGCTAAAGGAAAATTGTAAAGAAATAAAACAGGAATGCTGATCAAATGACACCAAAGCTTAACCAACCTCTAGAATTTTCAGTTACATGGGCAATAAATTATCTTCAAAATCTAAGGCAGTTTGGGTCACGTTTTCTGATACTTGCAACCATAAGTATCCAACTGACACATTTATCAAAATGAAAAATGCGCACTGGGCATAGGCATTATCCACTTTAGAGAGGTAATACTAACTTTCCAGTGACCTCAGGAGCCCAGGAACACAAAGCATTAGCCAGGTGGGGCAAAGGTCTTAAGTTTAAATTTATACTTGCTCTGGTACTTGTTATCCTGATTACAGTTTCTCAGAGGATCTGAGGGGATGGGCAAGAATCCTCAGAGATGGTCAGCTGTTTACTACAAAGGTTTTGGTATAATATCCCAAGAATCTAACCTTTAAGTATGACTCTTCTGATAGCCACAGTTGATAAAACACACTGGTTAACAGAAAACTACTTATCAGACAAAACATGCTTGTTAGGAAGCTGTATTGTTTGTATGGATGACCTATATTTATTATACCATTTGTATAGAAAATTGAATCTTATGCATATTATAAAAAAGGAACTTATCAGCATTGTAATAAGCCAGTCATTTTGTATTAATTAACTCTATCATTATGTGTATATATTTCATATACACTGAAAACGTCTAGAAGAATATATAAACTAGTATTAAGTTACCCTGTCAGGACTGGGATTAGGGGAAGGATACTTTTCCTCTATATACCTGTTTGTTTTTTAGAGTCAGGGAGTTGCTCTGTCACTCAGGCTGGAATGCAGTGGCATGATCACAGCTCCAAATTCTGGCCTCAAGTGATCCTCCCACCTCAGCCTCCCGAGCAGGCAGGACTACAAATACGTGGCCCTCAAGCCTAGAAAATTTTTTCATCTTTTGTAGAGACGGTGTCTTGCTATGTTGCCCAGGTTGGTCTTGAACTCCTAGCCTCAGTCGATCCTCTCACCTGGCTTCTCAAAGGCAGGCATGCACCACTGCACCCAGCCTGGTTTTGTATTTTTAATAAGACTATAAATCATAGTAAGGGGGGAAAAAAAACAAGACTAACAAAACAAGCAACAACTGACATTTGAAGCACTGTGAGTTTTACCTTGTTGAGATCCTTCACCATCATCACAACAATTAATAGACCAACTGGTAGAAACATGCCCAGTCCAACCAGGGTGTCTGCCCACATCTACTGACCAGCCAAGGGAAAGCAAAAATTCTAGGAAATGTGGCTGAACAGTTCTGGAAGACTCCACATTCTTCAAAATCTGAAATACATACCAATCATCAGCTATAATGAAGGAAGAAAAATAATGTATCAAAATAAATCTTCATAAAAATTGGTTAGCTTTGAAGCTTCTGACAAATCATGTCCAAGCTCAGAATACATTTGAGGATATATCACTATAGAGAAAATGCATTCTCCAGAGTTAGACAGATTTGGATTGGCTGAGCCTTGGGCAAGTTTCTTAACCCCACTGCCTCAGTTTCTTAATCCATAGAGTAGAGATAATAACAATGGTTATGAAATAATGCAAGAAAAGCTATGAGCTCTCTTCCTAGCAAAACAATTACTGAATCAGGCATGTTTACTAAAAGATACTATGTCCTTACCTTCATGAAGTTTACTGTCTGGTTAATGAGAAACATTACATAGGGATGCAACTATTTAACTATAAATCTTGACAAAGGCTATAAAACCTACTAAAATTCAAAAAACATTAGGTGTAATTAATAAATGAGTATGAAAATATCCTTTTCTTAGGTCAAAGAAGAGAATTTCAGGAAAAATGAAGTGGCCACAAAGTTCTCTCCTCTTCACTAAGCACTAAATGTAAGGCGTGCGCTTTCTACTGGCCTCACAAAGCGTCCCTCACTCTAAAACAGTGCTTCTCATCTAGGGATGATTTTGCTTTTCAGCGGACATCCAACATTTGGAGACATTTTTGGTTGTCATAACTGGTGACGCACACTACAAACATCTAGTAGTAGAGGCCAAAGATGCTGCTAAATGTTCTAAAATACATAAGACAGCCCTCATAACAAAGAACTTATCTGGCCCAAGATGGTAATAGTGCTACTCTTGAAAAACTCATTTCTAAAGGAAGGAAAATAAGAAACTCCTTTGCAAATGAAAAACTAAAGGGGGAGGGTGGAGAGCAGAGTGTAACAAAATCATCTGGGAAATCGCGTAAAAATAAGGTTCTCTTCGCCTGCCCTAGACCTTCTACATTAAAATCAGCGAACGCGGAATCCTGGAATCACTATTTCTAAAAATTCCTCCAAATAACTATGATGCAGCCAGTCCACAGATCACTGATGCCATTCATACAATGCTAATCTATACCAAGATCATATAGAGGCCTGTGAAAGTCAAAATGTAAGAAGTTACATCCATTACATCTGACCCATTGCAAATCACCTCAAAGTCATTACCTCTTAAGCACAAAACCAGTCTTTTTTTTTTTTTTCTTTTGAGACGTAGTCTTGCTCTGTCGCCCAGGCTGGAGTGCAGTGGCGCAATCTCTGCTCACTGCAAGCTCCACCTCCCGGGTTCACGCCATTCTCCTGCCTCAGCTTCTCGAGTAGTTGGGACTACAGGCGCCTGCCACTACACCCGGCTAATTTTTTGTATTTTTAGTAAAAACGGGTTTTACTGTGTTAGCCAGGATGGTCTCGATCTCCTGACCTCATGATCCGCCCACCTCAGCCTCCCAAAGTGCTGGGATTACAGGTGTGAGTCACCGTGCCCGGCCTAAAACCAGTCTCTTTAGAAGTGAACCTATTTAGTTTACCCATATCCCTTCACATTCTTATGGGTGCCAAGAAACTGACTTAACAACCATTTCTAGTTTTTGCAATTCAAATTTTTATCTAGAAGTAAAACTTTTAAATAAACAATTTTTGAAAATTTAGTCAAGAAGCAATAAGTGAATCAAATTCAACTTGCATGGATTCTGGCAGACAGAAATTAATCTTAATCTACCCTGTGGCTAGGGAAGACAGGTCTCAGACATTCCAAAGGAGGTCTCAGGAAATCTTCATTAATTCCTAGTTACCCTCAGCTTCTAAACAGCTAGGGAAACTGGACTGGGTTAGGAGGTGCCTCAAGGGTTTGTGTCTTCTTGTAAAGGCAGGAGAAAGTGGCTCCATTATTCTCAAACAAAGAATGCGCTGACTTCCTTCAAAACAGATCCCCACCTCCAGAATTAATCCAATTTTACTGAGGTTCTTCTAAAACACTTGAGTCCATTGGTCTCATCTCTGGCTACCACCAGCCCACTTTCTCTTAAGCTCCAAGTATATTAGACCCCATAATGAATTTTATGAAGATAAAATACTCTCTTTACCCTGAAGAATTTATACATTATTATTACTTTGTCAGTGACAATCTGCTTCTGCCTCCTTACCTACAGTTAATGCACACCTTAAATACCAGCTAGAGTATCTTTCCCTCCAGGCCACCTTCTTAAAACCAGATTAGGTTTTCCCGCTACTGCTCCTAGAACGTGCTTTAATGACCCTATTAGCACCCTTTACAATGGTTGGTTGCTTATTTAATCATCTGTCTTCACCTCTATGCAGTTTTAGGGGGCCAGAAATCTTACAGATTTTGTTCACCTAACAACAGACACTTATTAACTTTATTGACTCAGTAACAAAAAAATAACTTTCTCATAAATCAGCATTCTTTTCTAGGAGCTCACAAATCATTTGAAACAGTGCTTCTAAACATTTGGAAACTTTGGTAAATTTCTTTAGGCATGCTAATTTGATTAGCTGATGGTCTTAAAATGACTACTACAGTAAAATTCCAGGATCATGCAGTCACAGTGCCCTACACATCTGAATACTACATTTTACAAGTCTTCCTTCAGTTTTTTCCTAGTTATAGTCAGTAACTTCCTGCCTATTCTATATTTCAATTATTCCTTTTCAAAAAACACTTCAAGTTTCCTGCCATTTTGCTCTGTTTTCCATTCTCACCTATCTTACATTTTTCTTCATCCTTCTCCTAGTCTCTTTGTTACACGTATCCAGCTATGTTTTACTTATTCCCTCTGTTTTGTTTTGTTTTTGAGACACAGTCTCGCTCTGTCGCCCAGGCTGGAGTGCAATGGTGCAATCTCGGCTCACTGCAACCTCCGCTTTCCGGGTTCAAGCAGTTCTCCTGCCTCAGCCTCCCAAGTAGCTGGGACTACAGGTGCCTGCCACCACACCAGCTAATTTTTGTATTTTTAGTAGAGACAGGGTTCTACCATGTTGGCCAGGCTTGTCTTGAACTCCTGACCTCAGGTGATCCACCCACCTCGGCCTCCCAAAGTGCTGGGATTACAGGCGTGAGCCACCACACCCGGCCAGTCCTTCTGTTTTTCTCCTTTATTTCAGCTGTTATTTCCCCCACTGCACACCACACATTCCTCAACTGAAATGATTTGTTTCTGAAATTACTAGGAAGGTGAGCTGCTTCTCAAAAGGGAAACTGTTACTCGTTTCTATATCCTGGCATGCTGAGCCACAGGGAAGATGTTCAATAAATATTTGTTGCTGTTGTTTTATTCTTCTTGAGCCTTACTTTAACTTTTTATGACTACCCTTCTTTATTTCAGTTTATTTTGTCTTATGAATCTGAATTCCTGAGGGGGAAGAAAGATATCCTACAGCTCCTATTTAAATCACATTTCTTAAGGGTCAAAAGACTCAGGACTCCAAGTATCATAGTTTTGGTTAATTCTGTTTTCAAACTGGTTCATAGCAAGTCTTTAGGCATCGAGTATAAAACACTTCTTACCACAGACAAGTACACACCATGTAAAATTTTGTATATGAAAATGAAACTTTTTAAGGAATGCGAGTCTCCCTCAAATTATCATGCCCAGAAAGGCACTGAAATGTGACAGCAGTCGCATCTCACTCCTGCTTGAGCTAACTAATAACTTTGAAGCTGCGTGCTATATGGACTCTAGACTGCATGTCACCACCAATAGTTCATAAACTAATCTAACAGTGCTGGACACCACAGCTCATATCCTACAGTTCAATAATTTATATCTACTCACTAATCAATGTTATTTCTGTAAACCAATGAGCATTCCTGAAAAACAACTTTTGTAATCATCTGTTCTCCTGGCTCATCCTTTTTATCTTTAAAAACTTGAGACTCTCCTTTGTTCTTGGGAGAACTTTCCAGCATTTCCCATTTCCTCAACTCTGGCCCAAATAAACTCTCCATATTAATTTTGCCTCAATTTTTTTTTCTAGATGTGTATTTATAGCACAAAAATATACCAAAAAAAAAAAAAATTCATAACTCTTACCTCTTGGTTTGTTTTCTGACCTGGCTTCATATAGAAAATAAAAACTGTGTCAAAAGGACGACATGGCAAGAGATCCAGATACCCTATGTCATCAAAAAATCCAGGTATCGTGGAATCAAGTGCAATAAGGTGAGGAGGTAGACGACTATTTGCAGGTTCCTGCCACCAAAAGAAGAAAGGAGCAATTATTACCTATTCTCTTGCATTGTTATAATTATAAAAACAATACTTGCTCATGGTTTAATAAAAATTAAATTTAAAAATGTAGAATGGTAGGAATAAACACAACCATAATCCTAAAGAAATTATTTAACATACTTCCTTTTAGTTCTTTTATTTGCCTCTTTTTAAATTAAAGACAACTGAGATTATATTGTGTATATAATTTTGGATCCTGTTTTCTCTATAATATTGTGCTTTCTAGAACTTACCTTTAATGTACTTTTTTTCTCATTCATTAATGGTGAAATGTGAAATGGTACAGCTACTTTGGAAGACAGTTTGGCAGTTTCTTACAAAGCCAAACATACTCTTACCATGCAATGCAGCAACTGCACACCTTGGTATTTTCCCACACACATCCACACAAAAGCCTGCACACAAATGTTTATAGCAGCTTTATTCATAATAACCAAAATGTGGAAGCAACCAAGATGTCTTTCAATAGATGAAGGGATAAATCAACTGTGGTACATCCATACAATGGAGTATTATTCGGCAATAAAAAGAAATAAACCATCAAGTCAAAAAGACACATTAAATGCATACTGAATGAAGAAACGTTAAATGCATATTGATAAAAGTGAAAAAAGCCAGTGTGACAGGACTACGTACTGTATGATTCCAACTATATGACATTCTGAAAAAGGTAAAACTATAGAGAAACAGTACAAAGACAAGTGGCTGCTAGGTTTTGAGTGAGGAGTGAAGAGGGAGGAATGAATAAGTGGAGTACAGTGGATTTTTAGGGCAGTAAAACTATTTGTACAATTGTAATGGTGGACACATGTCATTATACACTTGTCAAACCCCAGAGACCTGTAGAGCACAAAGTGAACTCTATTGTAAATCACCAGCTTCGGTTAGTAATGCACCAATATAAGTTCATCAATCATAACAAATGCACCACATGAATGCAAGATGTTGATAACAGGGGAAACTGGGCTGTGGGGAAGGTATATGACAGCTCTCTACCCTTTCTGCTCAATTGTTCTGAAAACCTAAATCTTCTCTAAAAAAATTAAGTCTACAAATTTTTCAGAAATGCATGTTTGTTTTGTTTTCCTCTTAATCCCCTATCTTCTTTGAGATTTTGATCTTGCCAAACAAGGTTCTGCTAACCACAGCGTATCTTTCAGGAAAGTATCCTCCAGAGAAAGCAAGAATGACTGTCTTTCACACTGGCAAGGATTGAGTCTAGCCTTCTAGTCAATTATATACCATTCCTAGCAAGGTCTAGGGCAATATTCTATAATCAAAGACATTAATCTTTCTGTAGTCAAACAGAAGTGTATTCACACTAAGTGACATAAAACTACAAACAGCCTCATGTCAATTCAGGTCCAATTTTGTCACTAAATGAATTTACTACAAATATATAAAAAATTTTCCAGTTTTCAGTTTTTACTTTGAAATCATGGATAAGGAGTTGTGGACCTGAAGCATGTTGTAATACACCTTGTAGACCAGAACGTCCTCATTCTTCTTTTTTTTTTTTTAAAAGTAAGGTATTTCCTCAGCTTGTTCTTCTGTATGATCTTCTAATCTAGGAACATAACATTTACATATTTTATATCTCTTAATAATTTTTAAAAGTTTCTTCCTCTAGGTCTTGTACATACTTTGTTAGGGTAACTTTTGTCAATATCACGGCTGTAAATGGGGCATTTTTGCATTGTATTTTTAACTGAGTATCACAGGCATAATTACTAATTTTTGTACTTTTGTGTACGGCAATCTTAATTCTCATTTATTTTAAACATTTTATTGATTTTCTTATGGTTGTCAAACTAGAAGTCATATTACCTACAAACTGTCTTCTCATTTCCAATGATTTTTACCTCTTAGTTTAACATTTCATTGACTTTCCTCATTTTTATACTGTACTGTAGTTACATAAGAATTTATCATCGCAGGAAGGTTCTCATATCTTTATTTTGCAATTTCCTGCTAATCTATAATTATTTAAAACTAGAAAGTTTAAAAAACGTCATTGACTAAAAAATTCTCGTTGTTAAATAGTAGTCAAGGTAGATAATTTTTACCTCTGATTTTAACAAAAGATTCCTCTAGTTTGCTCCTGGGTTGTCATTTAGATAAATCTTTTAAAATAAGAACCTACACTAGTAGTGCTGGCTTAGTTTGTTATTTTTTAAAAAATCAGAATATGATTCTAGTAAATACTGACTTACTGTTTCACTGACTGAACTGCTAATGGGACCAAATTATTTTCTTAATAGCTTTATTAATATTTCCTGATAATTAACTGCTAAGTTCCTGGGATAAACCTTACTTGATCATGGAGGACCATTTACTTAACATGCTATTAATTCAGAACTAAGTCTGCTTAGCATTCCCTTTAATACTTTTGTAAATATATTCATAAGTAAAACTGGTTTGTAGTTCTGTATGTATGAGTTGTCAAGTTTTAGTTATTAGAAATATTCTAAGGTTCATAAAATAAACCAGGTAACTTTATTTTTCCTATGTTCTCATACAGATGAGAAAGCATGAGAATTATTTTCTTAAAAGCTTAAAAGTTTCAGCTAGAATAGATAACAGAAGTGGAAAACTCTAATCTCAGAGACAAGGCTATTATGGCCTTTCTTGTGTCCCTGAAGTCCATAGGAAGCATTAATTTTCTTCTAGTATATTTTTATTTACTGCTTCTACTCTGTTCAATTTTCTCCACTAGGAATATCACTAATGATTTGTAAGTTGCATCTTTTTTCCTTCCCTTCCATATTTACCACTATATTTCTTAGAATTTTCCTCTCTCTGCTCTTCTATTCTGCATTTTAAGTTTTTATGTTCATACTGCTGCATCAAACTCAATTTTCTACAAAAAAAAAAAATGCAAAAAACATTTTCCCTCTATATGCTGAAATACAAAATCAAATAGCAATGTCCCTATTACTTTCCTACAAAGCTAAATGGCCTATAACCAGGTAGTTCCTAGGGAGTAAGGGCAGGGGACAACTTATGCAATAAGCAACTTCTTGCTTGGCAATCTTCAGTTGTACTTTTCAAAACAAACAGGACTTAGAATAAATTCCAAGTCTACCTCCAGACAAGTTATTTCACATTTTTGAGCCTCTATATCCACATCTATAAAACAGGAATAGCATCACTTGTCTTGTAAATTTTTTTTTTTCCAAGAGACAGGGTCTCACTCTATCAACGAGGTTGGAGTATAGTGGAGTGACCATAATTCACTGTAACCTTGAACTCTCAGGCTCAAGCAATCCTCTTGCCTCAGACTCCTGAGAAGCTAGTATTACAGGCGTGCCATCACATCCAGCTAATCTTTAAAAACAATTTTTTGGAGAGATGGGGGTCTCACTATGTTGTCCAGGCTGGTCTCGAACTCCTGGCCTCATATGATCCTCCTGCCTTGGGCTCCCAAAGTGCTGGGACTATAGGCATGAGCCACCGCACCTGGCTGTAAAATTGTTTTAAGGCTAATGGAATTAAGAAGAATGGCAATATTTACCTTATAGGCTGGCTTACTTTGTGCTAAGTACTATACCAAGTATCTTCCATGAGTGAACACATTTAATCTTCACATGATCAATGAGATGGATACTTTTATCACCCTCACTTTATAGATGATGAGGAACTAAGACAAGATAAGAAACTCACCAAAGACCACATAGCTGGCAAGCAGTGATTCCAGGACATAAAGCTAGACAGTTTGATCTTATAAACTAGACAATATAAGAGGTGCTTGACTTACAAATACTACAGTATTAACTTCATTCTTTTCTAAAAGTGGCATGAAAGAGCAAAGCTAATTGTAGCTTATATTTTTAGTAATAATGCTTAGTAGGGGAAGATTTTTAACATTCTTTTTCTAATTATCTATAGATTTCATTAACATGGGTACTGCGTTATCTAGGAAAATTCAGAGTTAGGTGTATTATCAAACCAGTCCCCTCAGACTCAGAACTCTGAATGCATTCATGGGGTGACCTGTCCTGGAGCACAAACTATAACCTACAGCAGCACAGAATTTCATTTATTTGTATGCAAGGTAAAATTTTAACCTGGTTTTTTTTTTTTAATTTGCTTATATCCTCATAAAAATATTTTAGCTATTGTCAGCTGACTGTTAACTTGTGAATATATTTATTCATAAAAGTTCATGAAAATTACCTTCAATGCTTCTAAGGACAAAAATCCAAAGTGTGAGAGGAAAAGGCGGGCTGTTTGGAATTCCTGGGCAGGAGGTGGGGGCTTGCAATCCGTAACTGGGTCAGGAAAGCTTCTCTTCTGCAATTCCTCCTCACTCTGTTGCTCAAGGTGTATTTCATAAGCAATCTGCTGGGCCATGCCACTCCTTAATTTTTCATGTCTCTCTTCTAACTGAAATAATTCTAATATTTCATTTTTTGAAAATGTTTTGAAACTAATAAGGCCAATCTTAATTTTTTTTTTTTTTTTTTTTTTTTTGAGACTGAGGTCTCTCTATGTGGACCAAGCTGGTCTTGAACTCCTCGGCTCAAGTGATCCTCCTGCCTTAGGTTCCCAAAGTGCTGAGATTACAGGCATGAGTCCCACTATACCTGGCTAAGTCAATCTTAATTTTAAAATGAAAATAAAGCTACAAGCAACAAAGAAAATGAAGATACTTTTCAACGATCAACACTGATTCAGTTCAATACAGAGTATGCCATTAAACAAACATGGTTCAAGGTTAAAACAAACACCAAAAAAACTTCCCTATACCTTCAACAATTGCTTCTTCATGTTCTCACTGTAAATGAAAACATTCAGTCTCTGGTTCCCTTCAAATAGGCAAGAAAGGGGATAGAGTTGTCACTCTCACCCCTCGCTTCCAGATCACTGTCCATCTTTACCCTGACGTGCTCCCTGTGTTTGGAATTCCTCATCCATATGGATGACATGACTGTACTCTTAGAAACTCCTCCCACCTTTTCTTCTGATCAATCTTTGTTTAAAATTCCATCCCCTGGTGAGTGACAATCCTTCTAACAACCTGGCTTAGGATTCTACAAGCTCCTCAACCTTCACAACTTTGGCCATCCATGAAAACAAACTTGAACCTGAGATGTGCCCTGCTTTCCAGGGCTGTAAGTCTGAAATTCCCTCTCCAATCATAAGCCCCTTGTGCAGCTCCTATCCCTTCACTTCCCTGAGCTCGTGCTCTACTTTTGCTGTGGGGCACTCAACCCCTCCCCCTGCTTTCCCACTCCATTAGCATCCTTCTGGCTTTATCTGCTTCCCAACTAAGCTGAAGCCCCCACATCTAACAGCTAAATACCTTCTCCTTAAGCACATTAAACGGCTGTGTTGAACCTTCTCCTTCCAAATTTCCACACCTGTCAATCTCCACACCAGTCAAATTCTTATGCTTCCAGATCCTAAGGACTTTTGAAGAAAGTCAGCAGAGTGAGTTAAATAACTTCACTGTAGATAATGCTACTTAACCTCAGCTGGACTGCCTGGCAATTTTTAAGAACTGTCTTGGATCCCCTATTACATTGCCAAGAACCAGGATTAAAATTTTCATAAACTTCTTCAATTTCCCTCCTTTCCTCTCTAAATGTCTCTGAACCTTCACCTACTCTCTCCTTCTGTCTTAGAAGTATCTCTTTTCTAGACTACACTCTTGACCCTACTGCATCTATTACTTGTAAGTCCCAATGCCCATCTTACAATGTTAGCCAGACCCCTCTCTCCTGGTTTCTTCCTTCAATCTATAAGCATGTTCATAATCCTCACATCCTTGAATGTAAAAAAATATTTAAAAATTAGCCTTTTCTGGCCAGGTGCGATGGCTCACGCCTGTAATTCCCAGCATTTTGGGAGGCAAAGGCAGGTGGATCACCTGAGGTCAGGAGCTCGAGACCGGCTTGGCCAAATGGTGAAACCCCGTCTCTACTAAAAATACAAAAATTGGCTGGATGTGGTGGCGTGCACCTGTAATCACAGCTACTCAGGAGGCTGAGGCAAGACAATCACTTGAACCCGGGAGGCAGAGATTGCACTGAGCTGAGAATGCACAACTGCACTCCAGTCTGGGCAACAAGAGCAAAACTCCATCTCAAAAAAAAAAAACAAAAAACAACAAAAAAAACTAGTCTTTTCTTTCCTTAATGAGGCCATTTCCTTATATAATATTACCCATTCTGTACCCTTCCCTTTACTGTTAACAGTGTGGTTTCTATTCACTGCCTCTTCCTCAATACATTCACTCCCCAGCCCTTTGAACTCTCCCTCCTACTGTACACACCTGTTCTCAAAGGTCACCTAAATTTCATGCCAAAATCCAGGGAACTTTTTCTATTCTTTCTTCTCCCTGGTCTCTCCAGCACTGGCTAGTGTACCTCTTCCTCCATTCCTGCTCTTCTGTTCTCTCATGTCCTGATATACTTCTGTCCCCGACTTCTTAAAATTCTTCTCCCTTGACCTAGGAGCCAGTTATCTTAATTAACTCTCTAAATTAATCTAAAGCCAAATACATTTTCCCCATCTTCTCAAACCCATCCTCTTCCTAATGTCTATATTTCTGTAAATGGCACTGATATTTGTCACTCAAGCTCAAAATCTAAAATTCTTTGGTTCTTTTCCTTCCCTCATCAATTCAAGACTGCTTGGATCTGCCTCCACAATACATTTTATATATTAAACTTCCATATCAGTGAAATAGTCCTTCCTTTCTTATAAGGACTTGGATTGTCATAATAGTCTCTGAACTGGTCTTCCTTCTCCAAATAACTCTACTAACAGAGTCTGATCATGTCACTACACTACTGAAACCTACCATGAACAGCCAGGCAGCCCAGTGACAGCTCTAAGAGATGTGCAGTTCCTTTCGATCAGCCACAATCCATATTCGTCTTAAACATGGCAACCTCCTGGATGATGGAGACCCATGTCATCTTATAAATCATCTCCAACAACACTAAAAGCATTGGCTTGACCATGGAAGTTGTAAGAATGTTTCTATTCGTCCCCTTGACGACAGCTAAAAATAATGTACTTACTTCTTCAGTGACTATTTCATGCAAATCTGGAATGCTGAGATCTGCTTTCACAAAAGGAATCTTGTCCACCTCTTCAGGAAATGGCCGATGTTTCACAGAATATTTAAATCCAACATCATTTTTAGGAACTGGGCGAGGTTCAGGCACAAAAAGCTGTTAAAACAAGTAACATTTTGTTTATTATATAGGGTCCAACACCCATCTGTAATGACATGGATTTCCCTGGTCTCTTAGATGGCTGTGTTTCCCTAGGATTACATGTCACAAAAACTCACCCAGAACCTGCAAACGCTACAGATAACAGTAAAGGGAAGTAGCCTGTGCCCCTATGTACTCTATTTTTCTAAAAATATTCACCGACTTCTTATAGATCTCATGACTGACAAATGGGCTGTGGACCTCTACTGCTGCAGGCCCGAATCTCCCACATTCAGCGGTAATCCAGTGGGTAAAGCATTTTGGAGCTTTAAGACTCAAACTTTCTTCCCCAGGGGCTCTCACATCATTCCATATAATTAAAGACAAGTTTGGCTTCACTGGGCATCTCTAGAAAGTGATTTTAACAAGAACCTTAATATGGCTTGAGAGTATGGGTACCAAATCTAGGTCTTCATAGCTCCAAATCCATGCTTTAATATATACATGGTGAACCCTAAACAAATTTTAGCTCCTTTCCTGGTCCCCTTCCTCTTCAGTCTTCAATGCTAACTTATTAAATTACAGAGTTGTTGACAGAATGTGATCTGTACCCCCAAGAAAAAATAGACAAGTGTTCCTTACTGGGTGAAAAACACATCTCATCTAACAGAGACATCTAAGATATTAAATGATTTTAGGCACATGCTCCAATTTTGTGGTGTCTCTTAAATGCTGGTGAAATATTAAGTCATATTTAAAATTTTTAGTAGCAGAAGTAAAAGCTTACAATGTTATAAGTGAAAAGAGCAGTACACAAAATTACTCAAATTCTATTCAAGTGTTATTGTTTATGAAAAGAAAAAAATGGGAAGGAAATCCAGTAAAATATTAGCAGTGGTTATATTCCTCTAGGTAGTGAGTAAATGTGATTTAAAATTTCTTCGTTATCTGAATTTTCCAACTTTTCAAGTATTATTCACATAATTACAAATGTAATAAAATAAACTGCACCCCAAAAGATTTCATTAAATTATACACAGCATATATGTGTCTGTGTGTGTGTGTGTGTGTATATATATATATATATTTTTTTTTTTTTTTAATTAGGCTGGGTGTGACAGCTCACATCTGTAATCCTAACACTTTGGGAAGTTGAGGTGGAAAGATCACTTGAAGACAGGAGTTTGGGATCAGCCTGGGCAACAAAGCAAGACCTTGTCTCTACAAAACATTTTAAAAATGCGCTGGGTGCAATGGCATGTGCCTATAGTCTCAGCTACTCAGGAGGTTGAGGCAAGAGGATCACTGGAGCCCAGGATTAGGCTGCAGTGAGCCATGATTACACCACTGCACTCCAGCCTGGGCAACAAACAAGACGCTGACTCTTTAAAAAAAAAAAAAAGTATACACTATATTACCAATTACTATATAAGAACAAATCATATAAAACAATGTGAAACTAAGTCCTGTTGCTGGACACATCAGAAGTCCCGCCAAATTTTTTTCACATATGGTATATACCTGACTTTTATTATATGTAAAATTACATGGAAAAAAACTGGGGCCATTGTCCAGAACAGTAATTACTCTTAAGTAGATGCCAGACTGACCTGCAAAGCTTTTTGAAAAGACACCTGCCTTGAAGATGTCTTTAAAGAGTAATTGAGTAGATCTGGAATTCTAGGTTCCTAGATGATTCTGATATGAACCCACTGACTGAGAATCTGGCTAGGGATCAAAAATATTTATTTGATCTGTGTTTTCTGTTGGAATGTTATCTAACCTTTAAATTACAACACACACACACACTTCCCTGTAACTTCTGATGAATACCTTCTGATTTGCTTTTGCTCCTCTGGGTAAAAGACAAAGCTGTTGTGCCCAAGCAAGTCTTCCAGACATCCCCCGGACCAGCACAGTGACAGAGGGGAAAAAATCATCTAGAATAAAATATGTATATAAAAGTTTTAATTTCAGACAACAACCATTTAAAATAAACTTGTTATCAACTGCAGAGCTTCTCACAATCAAAGGCCCAACAGTGTTTCCTAAGCTTTGATCTTTTGTGTACCACCTCTGTGGTTTCTGCCATACCCATGTACTCTACGTACTATTACTTTACGTCAACCACTACTGTGCATCTCTAAATGGAAAATCATGAATTTTGGCATGCTAATTATATAATTTTAAAGCATATGCTTAAAAAAACATAAAATTATGTTCACTAATATATCAACTAAGATCATCTCACATACCTCCAGTGATACATGTACACATTTGTGGGAAACATTGTCCCAGTAAATACTCTTAACCTCCCAATGTTGGGAACACTTTAAGTGCAGAAAGATAGACTGGATGTTTGCAGTGTTAGTGTTATATTTGCCCATGCCTTTGTGTACCACTGCCCACCATAGGCAGACACTGTTCCATCTCAGCAGAAGTTCAGGGGCATGGCGGGGGTTAAAAAACACTCAGAATGGACTTCCTGAGTGACCCAGATCCTTCTTTTTATTCTTCTGTCTCAGGTGTGGGAGTCAAACGTCTTCAAATTTCTCTATAATTTCTTATTATTACAATAAACTACTAAAATGTCCTTGTAAATCTATACAATTCCAACTGCTTATATTTTTGGTAAACTTCCTATGCAATGAAATTATTTGGAATGAAAGTAGGAGAGTCTTTAAAAAGCTGGAAAAAGGCCAGGAAGCCTGAAGGGGACACTGGGATTCTGCAGACTCCTCAGCAGATGGCTTGGGAGTAGGAGGCTAGAGGAATCATGAATAGGCACAGGCTAGGAAAGAAACTCAAGCAAGCTCCAGGTCTAGGGTAGAAAAGGATGAAATGCCTGTAGAAAAGACTTGGGAGTAGCACTTCTGAAGTTAGGCAGTAATAAAATGCACCATTCTATTTGATATTAATGTCACGGCATCTCACCACAACACAACAGAAGGTTATGATGGTATTCTTTTCATCTCAAACTACAGGGAAATGTCTCACTTTCACTTTATGGATTTATGAGCTCCTACTCATATAATCAACAAAATTAGCACAGGACTCTTCACCTTTACAAAGGCAAGAAGGCAAATCTTTAATCACTGAGCAAGTCCTATCACTGCACAACAACAATAACAGAAAGGGACAATACAGGGTTTAGAAAATCTGGGCTCTAGTCCCAAGTAACCCTGGGCAAGTCATACACCCTCTGTGAGCCTGAGTTTTTCACTCATAACTAAGGGAATTGTGTACTAAGTGATTCCATGGGTCACGTTATACCCACATATTCTGTAACCTTCACTCTCCTTCCCCTTCCCAGCAACAAGGGTCTGAGAACATGCTTCTTTTACATACCGGCTGATGCCAACTATCATCAGAAAAAAAAAATGTACTTGCGGATAGTTTGGGTCGCAGTTTTTATCACATATTGTGAGATGGCTTATAACTGAGGGGGAGGGAAAGGAGGAAAACAGTGCATGTTGTGTTGATGGAAAATCACTGCAGGGTTTTCAGTAAGGCACTGCATGGTCATTCGTAGTTGAGGATGAATACCATGGTGGCAGCAAGTAGGATGGAAGTAGGGAAAATACATGTTAGAACTGGCAAGGGGTTTGGGGGTTGGAGGAATCACAGTAGGTAGGAAACAACTGTAATAACCTAGGTGAGAAATATTAAGGACCTGCACTTGGATGTATCGGGAAAATACAGAGGAAAGGAAAGATCCAAGGGTCCCTGGGAAGATGGAAACTTAGAAACTAATTACATAAGTGAGTAACAGGAAGGAGCAGGTAAAGATAACTCCTCAAATTTCTAGCCTATGTAGGTGGCACCAACAATTGATATAGAACATGAGGAGTGAGAGGGAGGGGAGCAGAGGGGCAGGATCCAAAGTTTAAAGGGGAAGAAAAAGTGACAAAGATAAACAACACAATGGATCCCACTAAAACATCACCTTCTATAAAACTACAGAGCTAGTTCAGATGCACATCAAGAGCCTTTAAAAGACTCTATCTAATATGTATATTCTATTTTTTGGCCTCCTATTTTTCAGGTGCTATCGTCCCACAGCTAGAAGTCTTTCTGACCTACTTTGAATCTGTAGGTTATCCTTCCCAGATCCTGGAAACAGCTTCATGGTACTGGTAACACTGATTAAGCAGTAGAGAAAGCTCAAAGTACTAAAACTTACTCTGCTCATTTCCAAGAGGTTGTTCCAGCATTGCCAGGATGACACTGTTATCCAAGACAAAGTACCGGAAACTATGCTTGTTTATGGTTGGCAGCCTGGAGTATTTAATCAAAGTGGTCTCATTCACAAGACTACAAGGAGAGGCAGGACCACTAGGTGAAGGAAATGCGCCGAGCAACTGCATAATGCTACGGAGAATGGAAAAGATAACAGTTAATTCTCAAAGCAAAATCTTCAGTTTACCTTGTGCATCAATGTGTCCCCTTTCACTCTTCTGAATTTTAATGCACCACAGCCATGCTTCTCGACAGGTCAGATTTACTCCTTGTAGTGAATGCCATGGCATACTGTCCAGACTCTCCCCTCCAAGATTAAAAAGCCCTTTACCCCAGATGCATATTTGTATGTCTATTTCAGAGACATTTAATCTGCCTTTCCAGTCTGGTCCATATCCAGAAGAGAAAATACGGTTAAGCTGGTATAATTTGATCTCAGTGACCTACTCCCTTACAGGCAACCTATTTGATTTGACATCTTAGAATCTTGCATGGAATACAGCAAGCTCATATTCCACACGCTCTTTTTTTTTTTTTTTTTTTTTTTTTGTCGGTCTCGCTCTGTCACCCAGGCTGGAGTGCAGTGGCGCGATCTTGGCTCACTGCAACCTCCGCCCTGGGTTCATGCTATTCTCCTGCCTCAGCCTCCCGAGTAGCTGGGACTACAGGCG
>NW_012101477.1:3158659-3218469 GCF_000951045.1 Mandrillus leucophaeus
TTTAATCTGCCTTTCCAGTCTGGTCCATATCCAGAAGAGAAAATACGGTTAAGCTGGTATAATTTGATCTCAGTGACCTACTCCCTTACAGGCAAACACAAAACAAAGCAAAAACAGAAGAGAGAGAGAGAGAGATTTTATTCTATTTTATTTCTATTTCTTTTTTTTTTTTTTTTTTTTGAGGCGGTCTCGCTCTGTCACCCAGGCTGGAGTGCAGTGGTGCGATCTTGGCTCACTGCAAGCTCCGCCCTGGGTTCATGCTATTCTCCTGCCTCAGCCTCCCGAGTAGCTGGGACTACAGGCGTCCGCCACCACGCCCGGCTAATTTTTTGTATTTTTAGTAGAGGCGGGGTTTCACCGTGTTAGCTAAGATGGTCTCGATCTCCTGACCTCGTGATCCGTCCGCCTCAGTCTCCCAAAGTGCAGGGATTACAGGCGTGAGCTACCGGGCCTGGCTCCATATGTTTTGTGACAACCATCTCTATCCCATTTTAGAAAACCAAAGCCATATTTTCTCATTATTGATCTCCTGGTGTTTAAAAGCCATATTTTCTCATTATCGATCTCCTGGTGTTTCTCCTATTTTCTGCAAACCATTAGAGGCCTGAACTAATGCCAAGTTGTCCTGGTCCCTGAAGTTCTGAGGCAGTCTTCCTTTTAGGAGGAGAGGAAATGGAAGAAAAATAATCTGTTGAGCAATGTTCCTTTCCATTGTTAGAGATCTTTGGGTTCACACCTTAGAGTGAAAGAGGAGAGGCCATTCAAGTTGAGATTTGAGATGACAAATGTGTTGTGGAATACTGGTTTTCCAAATGAGATGCATATGAAGGGGTGGATGATATTAGAATCACAAGATAAAATCTTTGTTTCAAGATACTTTCTTTCTGTGCTACAGTTCCTTCATTACAAAATGGGAATAATAATGGTACCTATCTGATGGAATTGTTATAATATTATGTGATATAATATCATATCACAACAATTCACATAATATCCTAACAATCCTATTCTCACAGGTACCACTATTATTCCCATATACCATTATTACTCCCATTTCATATTATATGAAATGCTGTTTCATATAATATCATGAACTTGTAGATAGATTTAAAAATCCCTGTAGACTTGAAGGAAATGTTCTGACAATGTGCTTTGGGAGTCTATCTGTTCAATATTTTTATCAATGTATTTAGAACACACAGGGTATGCTCATTAAATGTGCAGTTGACCAAAAGCTGAGCTGCAGAGATAATATACCATAGAAACAGTTGAGATCCAAAAGAATCTTAAAGACTAAAAATAATGAGGTAAATCTTAGATGAAGAAATTTCAGGTTTAAATGTAAAGTTCTGTGCATTACTTTCAAACACTCCCAAACAAGTACAGGATGAGAAAAACAGATGAAAGGTAAACGTGTGAAAAAAAAACTCAAGGATTTTAGTTGACTTAATGCAAATCACCAAGTTCTCAAAAATGCAATGCAGTCTGAGTACATTTTAATGAAAACGTAATATTATACAGAGTTTAAAGATCATTAAAACATATCTAGAATATTGTACTCTGCTGGGTGCAAGTGGCTCACACCTATAATCCCAGCACTTTGGGACGCCGAGGCAGGTGGATCACCTGAGGTCAGAAGTTCGAGACCAGCTTGGCCAACATGGTGAAATCACGTCTCTACTAAAAATACAAAAATCACCAGGGTGTGGTGGCACGCCCCTGTAGTCCCAGGTACTCGGGAAGCTGAGGCAGGAGAATTGCTTGACTCTGGGAGGCAGCAGTTGCAGTGAGCCAACATCATGACATTGCACTCCAGCCTGCATGACAGGGCGAGACTCTGTCTCAAGAAAAAAAATAATAATAATAGAGTATTATACTCTGTAAACCACCTGTAAGAGGCGCATAGTCAAACCTATGCCAGTTAAGAATAACCAGGATGATAAAGGTACTTGAATCTTTGTAATATTTAAAACAAACAAACAAACAAACAAACAAAAAAACTGAAGGTAATGGCGGAAGTGAACCAGAGAGAACATGAGGACTGCTTTTGGATACTGCTACTGCCTGGACAAAAAGGATTTAATGATCAAAAGTATGAATCAGAACCAATGCATAGAAGTGGGAGAGATTTTAGCTCGATGTAAAGTATCAAGTCTTTAACAAAATGAAATAGGCAAGCTTGGGGGTTAGAAAATCTCCAAATTAGAGGCTAAATAACTTGGTACACATGTCTTAAAGGTGACAGGAAAAGGGACTGTTGAAATGACTTCCAAGAGCCCTAATCCTGAATTTGTATTAGTGTACACAGAGGGGAAAAAAAACCTAACCAGCTAATCTGTACTCCATAATTTTCTACTATGTGTTCAGCATTGTGTTGGCAAAGAGGCCAACGTGCTCTCTACCAAGACTGGGGAGACAACACTAGCACGCATCACACATAACCAGGTATAATCATGACAGTATAAAATTCCACGCTGTGCATTAGGGTCAGAGAGAATGAGCACAGAAGTGCAGAAAAGAGTCATCTTTAGAAGCGGAATAACCAAAGGCCCCATGGAGGTAGCCTGATTTGCTATAAGCACTGAACAGTGGAAGATGTAGCCAAAGGAAGAAAAAAGAGGTCCTGAAACCCAGGGGAAGAACATAAACAGGTGTAAGCACAGCCAGTTCATAGCCACAGTGCTCTGTCAGGCCTGACAACGGCAGAAGAGACAAGCTGCAAAGCAGTGGTGGAAAAGATCAGATGGTGCCCTTGAAAACCAAATCGAGGAGTTTAGACAAGGAAGGAAACAGATCTACTCAAGGTTTTCAATTATTCAAGCAGTAGAATCAAAATTGTGCTTAAGGATGATGAGTTTTGCAATAGAATAAAAGATGAACAAGAAGGGCTAAGAGATCAAAAATAGGGCAACTGGGCAAGAAGTGAGGAGGGCCTGGACTAGGATGCTATCCAGGTTGGAGAGAATGGAGGAAATACTTAACAAAAATAAAATCTGTTTAACTCAGTCACTGGCTTTACATGGGGAATGACAGAAAGACAAATCAGACAAACAGCCAAAGTTCTGTGTTTGCATAAATGGCAAACAGCAATGATACTAACACAAAGCAGCAATTGTAAGAGAACACAGAAATCTGGTTAGGGACACGTTTCATGACGACAGTTAAGACTGAAAACTGGAGATACCGTTTGTCGAGTTGCTAGCAGAGACAAGACAGCTGAAGAGAAACAGATAAGCCATCTAGCTTACTGGTGAGGTTGAGAAGAAGCATCCCAAGACTCTACTCACCCTGAGCACAGATGCAATCCTCACTGCCAGTCATGCACTCATAGAACACCCCGTCCAGGCTAGGATGGAGCAAGCTTATTTTTGCATAATGAGAAATGTCCCCTCCTTTCTCTCCATATCCTTCTTACTCTTCAAGACATACATCAAGTTTTAGTTCCATGACACCTTTTTTTTTTTTTTTTTCTGAGATGGAAGCTCACTCTGTCATCAGGATGAAGTACAGCGGTGTGATCTTGGCTCACTGCAACCTCCGTGTCCTGGGTTCAAGCGATTCTCCTGCCTCAGCCTCCTGAATAGCTGGGACTACTACCACGCCCAGCTAATTTTTGTATTTTTAGTAGAAGCGGGGTTTCACCATGTTGGCCAGGATGGTCTCAATCTCTTGACCTTGTGATCTGCCCTCCTCGGCCTCCCAAAGTGCAGGGATTACAGGCATGAGCCACTGTGCCCGGGCCTATGACACTTTTAAGGCTCCCCTGGCCCACATATGGTCTTCTTTCTGAACTTGTATTACTTCTAGTACTCATCATCAGCATAAGCGCATGTTTCAGTAGCTGTATTCACATTTTTTTTAATATTATTTTCTAGCTATTTGCCAAACCTCCATAAAGTCACCGAAAGTCCAGTATTTGCATAGTAAGCAGGACTAAATGACAGGAAGCACTCTTCTAAAACTTCACTGAATGACTTAAGCCCACAGGAACAGAAACAAATCCAACTTCATTGTGCATGTCCCAAGTAAGCAACAGGCCACTAAACTCGTAGAAGATGCTGGGATCTTGGTAAGGGCTGACTTACACACACATTTTCAAGCAGTTTTGTCTGCTTTACTAAGACCAAGATGCCCCAGCCCAGACTGACTTGCCACTCCTCCTTTCTGCTTTTACATTTTCTGAGCCTTCATCTGCACATGTCCTTTCATGAGCCTCATCTTTCCATGTGTACTATGGTTCCACCTAATCTTCACTAACTGTTCCATTCAGTCCACAAATGTGGCTAAGCTGCCTTCCTTCCCTCTTTCCACTATGCTCACTTACAAGCCAAACATAAACTCTCTCAACTTTCTCTGCTACTCTTTTTCAAGATACCAAACTCCCTGTTTTTACTCCTTTACTACACCAAAATGCTCAAAACAGCAGTCTTGGTGCCTTCTTACCCACCCTGTACTCTGGCTTGTGGCTCAAACTTGACCCATCCTCTCAGAGTCAGGTCCAATGTCATTTTCCCTAAGAATGTTACTCTGACTTCCCCTTATCTGGAAGTATTCATTTCTTCCTTCCAACTCCCTAGCATTTTATTTATACCTCTTCTCTTGGAGCACTTATTTTCCACCTAATATTATAGCTATTTGTGTTCATATTTTATCTTCCCTACCAGACAAGATGGTAGACATAATGGTGACTAAATCAGATTTATCTTTATGATCCTATTCTCAGTTCTTAGGAGAGTTCATAAATCTTGGTTGAATGAACCTATACTATATAATATAAATGGTATAGCAGAGAATACAGACCACTGAGCTGTAAAGCAGATCTAATAGTGTAACCACAGAGAGACAGACACCATCTCTGGACTTAGCATCAAAGTGAGGGGGTACAGTAAGTCTAGCTCTAACACGGTATGACTTGAATTAACATCAAATGGTATAGAAAAAGAAGAACTCAAACTCTCAATCCCAAGTTCCTAGTTTCTTTTGGTCTAAAAAACAGGTAAAAAATATATATATAGATTTTCTTTCCATTTTGTTTCTGGAGAAAAAGTATCCTAAAGGGGCTGCATAACGCAATGCTGAACAATCGGGAAGGAAAGGAAACAACATGGATCACTGCTAACCCCATCTAGTTCCTAGGCACAATCCCTGTGCGGTCACTTCCATACCATGTTAGGGTGGCTTCAGCAGCATCCTTTACCCTCATAGATGCAGGGTTTGGCTCCTTATCTCCTTTGTACTTGACCTCTTGCTCGCTGTTCCTGGACTTACTTCCTGAGATACCCAGTTCCACAATCTCCAGTACTTCCTTAAGGCAGTCCTAAAAGCAGGAAAGGCAGATCAATTTTTGTGACACATCTTTCTCATGAGAAGACAAGGAAATCCATCCACATGCTAGCAGTGGTTGTGTTTTGGTGGAAGGGCTCCAGATTCTTGCTAATTTCTTTAATGAGTATATATTAACTTCATAGTAATACAATAAACTTTACACCCCCACCCCCCAATTTCTCTTTAAAGAACTAAATTTTGGTGTTTAGAGTGTTAGATAAATAAATTCAATTCAACTTTCTTGTTAAATTACCAAAGACTGTAAATCACAAAAGCACAAACCAAAGAGATTAAATAATAATTCAGTTAAGCCTGGGATAGTGTAACCACAGAGAGACAGACAGCATCTCTGGACTTAGCTATCAAAGTGAGGGGGATGGTTTAAGACATATTATTAATATCCAAAGGAAATCTTGTCATTGACATTTTTAGGTAATTTCTGGTATTATAACTTCAGAAGCCATAATGAAAATGACTAAGATTTAATCAACAATATTATTCCTTAAACTACATAAAGGTCTCCATAAATATCGAATGATCTCTCCTTTTATTTGCACTGTAAATTCCTTATAACACCTGCTTCCCTATAAGGAAGACATTACTTGGAACAACGGTAGGGAACGTGGACTAGTTATCTGCGTCCACTTGCGAGTGAAGAAATGAGTATGGAGTAACATATTTCCATAGAAGCAACCTTTAGGACGAGCTGTGCTCTAGGTTTGCAGCCTGGCAATCATCTGCCCTTCTTTGTTTGGTGAAGGGTGACCGAAGTGCCTACTAGCTATCTCCAGGCTACCATCTTTTCAAGAAACAACAGTCTTGATAGTTCAGATAAATTAGTCAAGGTCCCATCTTTCTAAAGAATTTCTCTATGACTTAATTTGCAACCAAATGTAAGCAAAATGAACAGTTTTCAAGTTGTACCCAAAAGGACAAGTGTTTCACTGTAATCTAACAAGTATTTTCAGTTTATAAAGTGTACAATACTGTATTTAAATTTAGATATTCTCTTTCAAAAGGCATTTTGCTAGCACACATTTTTGTTTTTACTTAATGGTTTAAAATAAAATAAACTCACCTTTTCATCAAGCATATCAGGATGCTCTGTCAGCCAGACACAGAGACACTGAAAAGCTGCCACTATCATGGAGTGCAGATCCCTAGAGTGAAAAGGAGCTGGCCGACTACACTGATACACAATGTAGCTGCACACAGAGCTGATGGCTCGCTTCCGGTCTCCTGAGTCAACCATTACCTTTACCTAAGCATATTCATTTGGAGAACAAAAACAATCAGCCAGGAATTACTGTACCAATTTCAAAGCATTTGCACTGAAGTTTGACCTATTTGACAATGTGATACACTACAGGAAGCCTTGCTTTTTTATATTATGTATATATAGGAACAGATTATTTCAGATGTATTGTAATACTCCCCCCAAAATAGTGGCATTTTTCAAGTGCTGAAACAGTATTTCATTTTAGCATAGTTTTTCATGTCCTAAAACCCAAACCCATTGGGTACACCTGTCCATCATTGCCAGAGACTGAAAGAACATGGGCACATTTTTAAACCCCTAACCCAACCTCACAGTGATGCTCTAGGTTCTGCAGAAAGTTCTGTGCAGCTGCTCAGAGGCATAACTGTCATACAGTAAATTGCCCAATATTTCAAGTATACAACTGGTCAATTCTGACGTAAGTATGCACCTGTGAACTATCACCACAATCGACAGTGGATATATCTATCACTTCCAAATCTCTTCATGCACCTTTGTAATCCTTCCTCCTACTCCTCTTTGCCCCTCTCCCCAAGCAACTGTTGATCTGCTGTCACTATAGATTAGCTTACATTTTCTAGAGTTTAAAGAAATAAAATCATTTAAAAGTCATACAATATGTACCTTTTTTTGGTCTGGTTTCTTTCACTCAGCATAATTATTTTCAGATTTAGCTACACTTTTGGGTGTATCAATTGTTCATTCATTTATATTGCTGAATAGTAGTCCATTACATGGATATACCACAATTTATCTAGTTACCTATGAGCGGACATTGGGTTATTTCCAGCTTCTGGATATTATAATTACAGCTGCTATAAACATTCATGTACAAGGTATTTGTATCGATATATGTTCTCTTATCTCCTAGGAGTGGAATTATTGGGTCATATGTAGGTGTATGCTTACCTTTTTAAGGAACAGCCAAGCTGTTTTCCAAAATGGTGGTTCCATTTAACATTCCCATCAATAGTTCCTCCACATCCTCACCAACATTTGGTATGGCCAGTCTTTTATACTTCAGCCATTCTAAGAGATTTGCAGTGGTATCTCATCATGGTTTTAACTGCATTTCCCTAATAATTAATGATATTGAGTATTTTTTCATATGCTTATTTGTCATCTGTGTATCGTCTCTGATAAATCATCTATTCAAATCTTTTGCCCAATTTTTAATTGGGTTGTTTGTTGTATTATTAAGGGCTTTTGTTGTTGTGTTTTGTCTTAAAAGATTTTATTAAAAGTCTTTACAAGGCAACATCCAGACTCCAGATCCAGCTGCCAAGGAGACCCTATTACGCAGCTGGGGCTGGGTAGAGCATGGCTTCCTAATCTGTCCTGAGATGGGCATGGCGAATAGTATCTCATTTTTAGGGTCCACAGTGCTCACGTGGTCAAGCAGGGGATTCTTAAGGCCAATGTTACCACTTGGGCACAGAACGTATGAGCTTCACTCTGACGCGCAGCAAACCCTGTCTTATCAGCACATGGTAGATGGTGGTATCAATGTAGCAGTTAACAGGGTCCCTGCTATGGATCATCAGATGACACACAAAGTTCATGGATTCAGTTCTCTGTCCTTAGAGTTTCCCTGACACCATGAACTCGCAGCCCTTGCCCCACTCTCCATAATGAACCATAGCACACTACAGAAGGCTCTCCTCACAGCAAACCCTAATAGTGGTTTACAGTACAGACTCTGTCTGGGCAATGGCATAGAGAATTCTTTTAGGCCACCTTTTCAGCATAAAGCTTTACCTGCCCTCAAGGAAGCCAAACCTCTTCTGAACTACCTCGGCCAATTCACAGATCCGGTGGTTCTTTTCACGAAGAACATTCTGCATCCTGGAGGCTAAGGTAGTGATTTCTATCCTGGTTGTTACAACTTGGACCTTAACCCCAGAGCAGTCACCTTCTGCAAGCTTCTGAGTGAAGAACTCACTCAGTTTACTTCTTAAGATGCTATCAAACTTCCTCTTCTTAGAAATTTTCACTGCCATATTGCTGCTGTGCACCACCAAAAGGAAAGGCTATTATTGAGTTCTGAGAGTTCTTTATGTAATCTGAATACAAATCTTTCATCAAATATATGCTTTGTAAACATTTCCTCCCAGCCTGTGATTTGTCATCTCACTCTTTTAACAGTGTTTACTAAAGAACAGCAGTTTTAAATTTTGAAGTCCAACATACCAGTTTGTTCTTCTACAGCGTAACATCTAATAAATCTATCCCAAGGTCACAAAGATTTTCTCCTGTTTTCTTCTGGAAGTTTTATAGTTTAGTTTATACATATATATTTATGTAATAGAGACAAAGTCTCACTATGTTGCCCAGACTGATCTCATCTTGCCTCAGCCTCCCAAAGTGCTGGGATTATAGGCATGAACCACCGTGCCCAGCCAGTCTGAGTTAATTTTTGTTCACAGTGCAAGGTATGAATCAAAATTTTTTGTTTTTTGTATATGAATATCCAATTGTTTTATAGTACCTCTGGTTGAAAAGACTATCCTTTCTCCTTTGAATTACCTTTGCACCAAAAATCAGATGACCACTTATGTATGGATATACTATTTTCTTCCACCAATCCATTTGTCCACCCCTATGCCAATACCAGGCTGTTTTGATTTACTGTAGCCTTACAGTAAATCATGAAATCAGGAAGTGTTAGCCCTTTATGAATTGTTAGGCAGGTCCAGAGCAGTGCTCCATCTAGGACTAATTATTCCTTACTACTGAGTGTACTAAAGGTCACAGGAAACAGTACCTTGCTCTCAAAGACAGCAGTGCGGTCCTGTGTGTCTCACAAATGGCTGTTTTTTATTTTCTGTACCAGTAAGTGCTTCTCGCAAAATTATGATGTCCATTCTGGAGGATCTTTGAGGTAAACTCTAAGTGGTGGTAAGAACACCTTAGGTTTTATTGCTTATTTTGTTTCTTATGGCTTAGGTAAGTCACAGCCTCTGACACCTATTCCCACAACTAAAAAACGAGGATTTGAACCGTATCATCCCAGACAGTAGCACCTGTTCATCAACTTTTTGTTCACAAAATATTTTCTATATTTCCTCAATTATATATTATATGTAAGATAATCCTGCTCATCTTACTGATAAGAAAACACTTAGACGTTAGAGAAAATGCAAAGAAAGTGAAACTCTCATACATTGGGAATGTAAAATGATTCAGTCACTATGAAAAACAGTTTGGCAGTTCCTCAAAAAGTTAAACATAGGGTTACCGTATGACCCAGTAATTCTACTCCTAGGTGTACATTCAAAAGAATTGAAAACTGGTATTCAAACAAATACATGTACATACATGTTCACAGCAGCACTACCTGACAACAGCCTAAAGATTAAAACAACCCAAATGTCCATCAACTGATAAACGGATAAACTGGGGTATACACACACAATGAAATATTATCCAATCATAAAAGGGAATACAGTTGTGACACATTCTACAACATAAATGAAACTTGAAAACATTACGCTTAGTGAAAGAAACCAGACACAAAAGGCCACACATTGTATGATTCCATTTATATGAAATGTCCAGAATAGGTGGATCCATTGAGACGAAATGCAGACTGGTGGTTGTCAGAGGAGTGGGGTGGGTAGACTGAAGCAAAACTGCTTCATGGGTATGGGGCTTCCTTTAGGGATGATAAAAACATTTTAGACCTATAAGTAGAAGTTGCTCAACACTGTGAATGTGTCAAGTCACTGAATTGTTTGTTTTTAAATGGCTAATTTTATATTATACAAATTTCATCTCAAAAGAAAGAATACACTTAGAAAAGCACAAATGACCACCAAGTTCTAAGTTTCCACAAAACTGAAATAATGGCTGTGAAAGAAATCTGAAAAGTGTAGCTAAGGCTGGGTGCAGTGGCTCACACCTGTAATCCTATTACTTTGGGAGGCCAAGGCGGGTGGATCACTTGAGGTCAGAAGTTCGAGATCAGTCTGACCAACATGGTGAAACTCCATCTCTACTAAAAGTACAAAAATTAGCTAGCTGTGATGGCGTATGCCTGTAATCCCAGCTAGTCAGGAGGCTGAGGCAGGGGAATTGCTTGGAAGCAGAGGCTGCAGTGAGCTGAGTTTGCACCACTGCACTACAGCCTGGGCGACAGAGTAAGACTCTGTCTCAAAAAAAAAAAAGTGTAGCCAATTTTCACTTATCTCTGATAATGGAGGATGGCAGAGCCACAGGTAATCCCAAATGGTATACATTAGGATAACCATTTTTTACAAAATCAATATGTATTTTATTATCATATGCAAATAAATAAATGACAAGTATTGAAATGTTTCCTATAATTTAACAGTAAAAATCTCATTCATACTCTTTGAATCTATTTTAAAAAGTAAAGTTCATTTCATAGAATATCACTTGGAGGCTTAACTTTGCACACTTTGGATATAAACTATGTTTGAGTATGATCAACACTAAAATACCCACACAAGGGGTCAAGAGATACAGAAAAAAGAACCACAGCCCAAGGCTGTTGGGTTAAAATAAAAGGACTATCTTCCTCACCTTTGCAAGGCCAGAGAGGAGCTCTAAAGCTGCCAGTGATATGCTCATGTCTTGGCGCCACTGGGAGTTGAGTCTTTGGGTGACGAGATGAATGCTGCGAATCAGGAGCCCAGCAGCTGAATCTGTATTAAGAGCTAGGATATAACCCCAATGCCACATCCCACAGGGAGGGAAAACAACTAAGCATTAGTAACGAGAAGCACAGCATCCACTAGGCACAGACCACAGCAGCCACAGTGAGAACGACGGGCACCCACACAGTGCTACGTTCCCCACCCCACTGGATTGAGTGCCAAGCCCAACTACACAGTGCACAGGCATATGTGCTAGACCAGAGCAGCTTCTAGCTCCTGGTTCATGCACTTTCACACAACTGTGGGATTTGGCAGTTTCAGTGTCATTTTTATAACAACGTAAATCTTAAAGTTTCTAAATTATCAACTCATAGAGAGGTACATTTTCAAAAAGAGTGATGAAAAGGCTATCAATCATTTCCTTCAAACTTTATAGAGGAAAGAATTCTAATTTTACAGCCTCCTCAGATGCTGGGAAGTACTCTAAAGCAAGCATCTGTTGAAATTACTTACAGGGTTTAAGCCATCAAAACTCACATGCAATGCCTTTTCAAACACACTTTAACATTTAATTCTCCAGGATTACTTTAATACTTCTAAAAAAATTAAATAACCAAGCCACACGTATTTTTATTTGGGCTCCAATCTATATTTAAAAGCAATCACTAGTTAGCTAGTAGGAAATTAGGAAAAATTAAATAAGGACAAATTAAACTGAATTTATAAAGGAAGCTTTAGGGACATTATACCTGTCGATCCTATCAGAAAGAGGGCAGTGACAACAGAAAAAGGAATGATCATTAAAGAGAGACACTCATGCGACACTAACACAAATCAGGATTTCTTAGTAAAAAATAGTTTACGACATTACAAGCAGAGCTCACTAACACCAGTTCAAAATGCTAAAACAAACAATAATCACTTAAAACATTTATATTAGAACACATGCAGTAATGAAAAATTTCTTTTTTTCTTTGTTTTTGTTTTGTTTTGTTTTGAGATTGAGTCTTGCTCTGTTGCCCAGGCTGGAATACAGTGGCGCAATCTCGGCTCACGGCAACCTCTGCCTCCCGGGTTCAAGCGAGCCTCCTGCCCTGACCTCCCGAGTAACTGGGATTACAGTTGCCTGCCACCATTCCCAGCTAATTTTTGTATTTTTAGTAGAGATAGGGTTTCACAGGCTGGTCTCGAATCCCTGACCTCAGGTGATCCGCCCACCTTGGCCTCCCAAAGTGCTGGGATCACAGGCGTGAGCCACTGCGCCCAGCTAGTATTGAAAAATTTATTTAGCTTAAAGATGTTTTAGAAAGCATGAAAAATAATTTTCAACCTATAGAATGCCTAAATCTACATACACAGTGAATAAGATAATTTAAATAACTTCTTCACAAATATAATATTTAAATGTGTCAAATATCCACATAATGGCTTTATATATCTGACATGTTCAAGGATACTTGTTGCAAACTTAAACCATAGAAACATGCCTCATGAATTCATCAACTCACGAACATGGCTCATGACATGCCTCATGAACCTCATGAACATGGCTCATGAACTCTCCAGATGATTAAAAAATTAAACTCACATCTAAGAATCTAGATATCACTCCAATCTAGTTGGATAAGTGCTCACAGATTCAATACACCGTTAGCACTTGTGCAGAAAAACATAAAGGTACCCACAAACTCACAGAACCCATAAAACAACTGCCCAAGGTAGGGGACAACCTTGTATAGGATGCTTGGCTGGCAAATGTTTTAGTTGGCAGGACAAAAAATAAAAATGTTTCAGGGCTAATGAATCTAGTGAGCTATAGTAGGGGGGACACAGGTTTTAACATGAAGACACGCTTTCCTCTGGGCTGCTATCTAATACATCCCCCATCACCCTCCTTGCCACACTGCAATAACTGCCTTATTGGACATCTCTGCCACTACACTGTGAGCTCTCAGGCAGAGCCCACATCTTATTTGGTTCTCTACCACCACACATAGTAGAGAATTCAGAAATGTTTCCTGATCACCCATTACCATCAATTATAAAATCTAATATACTACCCCAAATCTAATATACTACCCAAAAGCTATACAGCTAAATTAAAAAGATTTGTTTTCTTTTTCTTAGCTTAAGACTGACATCCTCTCTACTACACTAAGGTACATAAAAAACATGAACATTAAAATTTTTAATGTTTTTGTTTTATAAATGTAAGCATTAAAGTCATTCTATTAAACTTTGAATTTCAAAAGAAACACGACTAACCATAATCTCTTAAGAGAGCTTGAGCAGGTCTCTCACTATCGGGAGTCGTGGGCTCCGTGCTTCCACCACTTGTTGAACTAATACCACTATTGGTGCGACTATGACTCTTCAGGTTATTTTCTCCACCACCCTAGTCAAATGAAAATGAATCAAGTGTTTGAGGGTTACATCACAGTTTACAAGTATAAATAAAGGTCAATCATTAAAAACCATGTTGATAAAGCAGAATGTGCCAACTGAATAGTACAAACTGATAGTAATAGATAGAAATTGACAAGGGATTAAAACCACTGTGGTATTTTTTTACATAGATACATCTACTGGAGGGTATGAAGGGTTTGACTACTACAGGTGCCCATACTGGGGTCTTCTTTGCCACTATTTACAAAGGGCTGGCCCAGCTTTTTCATCTTTACTAGACTTCACTAGATTCCAGGTCCTTAAAAAAAATACCCTAGTGCCTCCCAAGCAAAATTTCAGAACAGAAATATAAGCTTAAAAAGCATGAATAAACAAACAGCAACTTTCAAATATAGTTATATCAGAAAACACAAACAATAAAATACCAGGGTTAATATTAACTCCCATATGTATAGGGGCTAATAAACCTATCTGTTAGACTTCCCTCGTTTTTCCCCCATATGAACACAGTTCATTATACTCAGATCAGTAAATTATTATTAACCATCTACTGAGACACGAATGTAATTTCCTCAATAATAATTTGATCACCCATTCTACATCTACTCAACTTACTACATATACCCAACTTACCCCAGTATACCCTATTAACCCCTCCATTCTCTTGCCTCTACTCCAAGTATAGGGATGATATATCTTGAAGACAAAGCAGAGAGCACTGAAGTCTCTGAGAAGCATTTTTGATTTAGAAGCATTGGTGCTTTGAGGGACCTATAAACTTAGGTCTAGAAGGGTTACAAAGAATTGATGGGAAAGAAAAAGTTAAAGTAGTTGCTTGCTGGCTAGGACTTTTCCTAGGTTATTCCACCAAGTTTGCCACCACAGCAAAACAAGTAAGAGTTTAAGTAGATACTGTTCAGAAATAAAGACTGGATTTAGCTGTAGTTTCTCTCATACAGAATCTCTTGGGAACCTGATGTACAGCTGATGAGGCACTGAAAAGTAAACCTCAAAATATATGTTATTTTTAAAAAGAATCCTTCTGAGCCAATGAGCAGGATTTACAAACTAAAGGCCTTTAAAATTCACAAAGATGGACATTTTGGAATATAATTTACATAAAATCCAAAAGTGATATTCTCTGACAGATTACATGTATGCTTCTTACCATCTCCATCTGGCAACCAATGGCTTCCAAAAGTGCTGAATCTTGAACAATATTTAACATTGCCCCTGCAACAACAACAAAACAGTATTTTATATAAAATACACAAGAACGCTAAAACGGCTAAAACATTTTAAATGATTAATAGTAGAGATAAGAATATAATTTTGGTTGAGCATTCCTGAAATACCCATGAAAGTACAGTTGGCTCTTAAACAACATGAGCTTGAACTGTACATATGCAGGTGGTTTTTTTTTTTTTTTTTTAATAGAGACACGGTTTCACTGTGTTAGCCAGGATGGTCTTGATCTCCTGACCTCGTGATTCGCCCACCTTGGCCTCCCAAAGTGCTGGGATTACAGGCGTGAGTCACTGCGCCTGGCCCATATGCAGATTTCTTCAATAAACATGTTAGAAAGCTTTCTGGAGATCTGTGACAATTTGAAAAAACTCCCAAACTACATAGCCTAGAAATATTAAAAAAAAAAAAAAAAAGGCCAGGCACAGTGGCTCATGCCTATAATCCCAGCACTTTGGGAGGCCAAGGTGGGGCGGGAGGTCAAGAGTTCGAGACTAGCCTGGTCAACATGGTGGAACCCCATCTCTACTAAAAATTACAAAAATTAGCCAGGCGTGGTGGTGTGCACCTGTACTCTCAGCTACACAGGAGGCTGAGGCAGAAGAATTGCTTGAACCTGGGAGGCGGAGGCTGCAGCGAGCCGAGACTGCACCACTGCACTCCAGCTTGGACAACAGAGTCAGACTTCATCCCAAAAAGAAAAAAAAAAAAAGAGAGAGAAAGAAAAGAAATATTTAAAAAATTAGAAAAAGTTAAAATTGGCTGGACATACTAGCTCACGCCTGTAATCCTAGCACTTTGGGAGGCCGAGTCAGGAGGATCGCCTGAAGTCCTAGGAATTTGAAACCAGAGTGGGCAACAAAGCAAGACCCTGTCTCTAAAAATAAATAAAAAATAAAAAGCTAAAATTTATCAAAAAACTTACGTACACAAACACTTACAGACCATACATGATGCCATTTACAGTCCAGAGAAATGTAAACTAAGTTGCAGTATTAAATAATTGCATAAAATTAACTGTAGTACATACTGTACTACTGCAATCATTTTGTAGCCTCCTCCTGCTGTTACTGGGGTGAGCTCAAGTGTTAATGAGTATCCTGCTTAAAATACAATGTGATGTTAACCATCTCCATGTGAGTAGTTCATCTCTCTCATAGACTGAATACTGCAGTATCCATGGTTCTCATATATTTTCATCATGTTTACTGCAACACCATGAACCTTGACTAACACCATGGGACCCATAGGAAGTGCCACTAGTGATGTTGGAAGTGCTCCCAAGAAGCAGAGAAAAGTCATGACATTACAAGAAAAAGCTGAGTTGCTTGATATGTACTGTATATTGGGGTCTACAGCTGCAACTGTCCAACAGTTGAGATGATTTTTCTTATAAACAATTTATGGTATCAATAAATACAGCACTAAAAATATATTTTCTCTTCCTTATGATTTTCTTTTTTTTGAGACGGAGTCTCACTCTGTCACCCAGGCTGGAGTCCAGTGGCATGATCTCAGCATACTGCAACCTCCACCTCCCGGGTTCAAGCAAATCTCTGCCTCAGCCTCTGAGTAGCTGGGATTACATACAGGCGCCTGACACCATGCCTGGCCTTTTTTTTTTTTTTTTGGTATTTTTAGTAGAGATGGGGTTTCACCATCTTAGCCAGGCTGGTCTTGAACTCCTGACCTCATGATCCACCCAACTCCCACCGGCCTCCCACAGTGCTGGGATTATAGGCATGAGCCACCACGCCCAGCCTTTTTTTTTTTTTTTTGGAGACGAAGTTTTGTTCTTATTGCCCAGGCTGGAGTGCAATGGCATCTTAGCTCACTGTAACCTCCGCCTCCCGGGTTCAAGCATTTTCCTACCTCAGTCTCCCAAGTAGCTGAGATCACAGGCATGTGCTACCACACCCTGTTAATTTTTGTATTTTTAGTAGAGACGGGGTTTTACCATGTTGGCCAGGGCGGTCTCGTGAGCCACCCGCCTCGGCTTCCCAAAGTGCTGGGACTACACCATGTATTTCTTAATAAAATATTCTTTTCTCCAGCATACTTTATTGTAAAAATTCAGTATATATTAATAATATTCATAAAATACAAAATATATGTTAATCAACTGTTATTAGTAAGGTTTCTGGTCAATAGTAGGCTATTTTTAGGGAATCAAAAAGTTATATGTGGATCTCAACAGCTCAGGGAGTTGGCAAAAAACTCCATTTGTGAGTCTAGAAAATTGTGTCCACAATTAATGACTTTTGAGACTTATGAAACCCTAAAAAACTTTTTGCCCAGATACAGACAATTCTAGTCACCTATTAATTAGGTGTCTCTGGATAAATATGGTTCTTGGCCACTGTGACCCATCTCTTCAGGATCTCTCTCTCTGTTTTAGAGGCCTTTTAGAAACCATTTCATGGATTGTGTTCCTGTTGGAAGGACATACACCCCACCTCCTCAGGGGCATGAGGGCTTAAACAGAATGTCTGATCCCACTTTTGAACAGATAAAAATCTAAGATGCTAGGAAGAAGCCTAATTCTTGTCTTGCTAATGAAGGGAAGAAAGCAAGCCTCTAACCACTGCCAAGGTCAAAGCATTCTCAGAGATCAATTGCTCCATAAGTAGGGAGTTCTAACTGCCACCCAGGTTTGTGGGCTGGGATGGTATTTGCATTCACATGGTTCAGTGGGTACTCCTGTTATGTGGTTGAGGAAAGCCCTACTTTCCTAAGAGCTTCCACTGTCAAGGGTAGTGATCTCAATACCCAGGGTTGCACTTCAGTGGCACTGAGACACAGAAGCAACAATTGAAAATCCTTTGCTTGCAAATGTAATACATTGCTGTTTACCCAATTTGAACATCATATTAGAGGAAGAAAATAAGAATTCCTCTGTTCATCAGGGTCTCTCTGAAGATTTTCAGGGAGATAAGACTGTCTGTCCCTTAGTGCTAACAATAGATCTGTCAATCAACAAACACCTTATGATATATTTTGAAAAACATGTAAAAAGGGCGGAGTTCAAGCATTTAAACAAACAAAATAATTTCAGGTTCTGTGCTGTGAAAAAAATTATGAAATAAGATCATCTTTAGCAAAGTCTGTTAGGGAAGCTCTCTCTAAGAAGATGATGAAGAAAAGCTAAACAAAAATCTAGGGAAAGAACATCCCAGCAGGAGGGATACAAAGTAAGGTTCTGAAGAAATCATGAGCTACTATGTTCTAGAGAAAAAGGACTAGGAGGAAAGTACAGACTGACGAGACCTGTAAGTAACGGGCAGGAGGAAGAGGAAGAGGCAGGAAGAAGACGGGCAGGAGGAAGAGGAAGAGGCAGGAAGAAGAGGAAGAGGCAGGAGGAAGAGAAAGAGGCAGGAGAAAGGAGGGCAGAAAGAAAGGAGGAAAGAAGAGAGGGATGGGAAGGAGAGGCAAAGAGTGGAGAAAGGAGAGAAGGGAGAAGAGAAGAAAAGCAAAAGCACAAATAAAATGGCCAACCAAGACAACTGTAACACTTTACTTCCCTCATCTCACCGCTTTAAATTTTCTTACATTAAAAAACTAACTGTGCCTCTGATTCAGAATAAGTAGAGCTACATTAGGTTTAGGCCCCGGTCACTGACTGCCGACTCCTCATCAGGCCTGCAGTCAACAGTACTGGGTTTCACTTACAACATAATGTGTGAATACAAACCTAATATCATTTGGGTATTGTTGGGGTCCGTTTCTGTTTGCAAGGCACCTATTAATATATTCACAAGTCTCAACTTCAGGGACAGAAAAGTTATTGGTTTATCATAAGTCGAGCTGTCATCATTACTAAATTTTCCTTCCAGGACCACCTATGGAAAAAGCAAATAATATTTAACATCAGCTGTTGCAGCTCATGATGCCCATGTGGGAATAGCCAGAGTGGAGGAACAGATCAGTCTAAAGAGAAAGGCTTTCAGTCTAATATTAGCCACTGTGCTAACTCTGTCACTAACACTCAATATGTTAATAGATGTCCTCAGCTTGTAACTGCTTGAAAACTGGTAGAAAAACTGACAGAGAAGAAAAAAAAAAAACAAATCACAAGTCAACTTTGTTAATTCACTTGAAATAACTTGAATGAAATAACTTGAGTTGAAAAATAAAACATCCCCTGTTCCATTTTTAACATTCGATTTGACTTAAATTAGTACACAAAACAGAATATAGAATATAAAAAAACTTTAACAAAACATTACCTCAGATTTGACTGTGCCAAAATGATGAGGGAGGGGCAACAAAGAAAGTAGGATATTAATGGAGGATCTTCGCAATTCTGTTGGATTTACATAGCTTTTGAATTTTGAGAGCTCTCTGCCAAAAAATAAAAAGATATTAGTATTTTTGAACTAAAGTACATTAGCTACTGCCAAATACATATAATGCCAATTTTTCCAAATCCTAGCATTGTGTATATGTGTATTGTGTATTTCTAAGTTAAACTGTTACTGAATTAAACTAGAAGTTGATCGATTTCTTTATCTAAAATGTAAGGCCTACTCTACAAAGGTAAGACCCCTGTGTTGGAGTTGTTCTCACCCTTCTAGACCAGGCCAAAAACAATTCAACAAGCCCACAGACAAATCAGAACTGAAGGAGTTCAGGGATGAGGTGCGTTTGGACACACTACACTCATTAAATGTGGCCTGAGTTCTCTTGGACTATGAAGACGACTAGACAGGATACATTAGGAAACTGGGGAGGAAGCACCAACAGACCAGGCCAAATCAGACAGTTGATATAACAGCAGAGAATGATAGCTTACCTGTCAGGCAAAATGGTTTCAAGAGCTGAAATAAAGTAAGGAACCACAACATCAATCCCTTTCAAGTCACAGCAGAACAAAGGAGGAGAGTTTAGAATAACGCTGGCCAAGACAGGATGGCACACATAATCATTTATCTGCAAACCTTGAATTAAAAGCATGTAAAATCTAGGAAAGCAAGAAAAAAATTTTAAACAAACTGCTAATCAAAAGTTTTCATAATTATTATTTGCTACATAGTTATCTGAAAGTCTATTTCCACTCTTCACTATTTTTACCCTTTAAAGAAAGGGCATTATTGGAATTACTGGAATTTACTAGAATTTTACCCTTTAAAAGGTATTACTGGAATTACTGGAATTTTACCCTTTAAAGGGTATTACTGGAATTAAAACAATTCTGAATTATATACACTAAGACCCAAATCATCTTTCTTAATGAAGAAAAAAAACCATTCATGTCTATTGCACCTTCTCAAAGTTTAAGTCTTGCAACTCAAAGTTCTAGGGGCCTGCAAATAAGGCAACCAGAACAAAACAAAACAATAGGCTGCAGTACTTTTCAATAAACTGGGGGAATTGCTGAGTTAAATTCCCTAACAGAAAAATGTTGCAACATTTAGTAATTCCTAGGGAAAAAAAGTATGTTTTCATTTTTGTCCCTTCCCCATTATTTTTGGGGGGACAATGAAAGAAAGAAACCTGCATTTGATCTTCTGTATTCATCATGAAGGTCACCTGAATAAGATTCCTTTTAGGAATATGCCTGAATATACCTTAGTTTTTAACTCCACCCCCAAACTCTAATCAACTTACTAAGCATTCAATCCCCCATTACTCAAGAGCAACTACACTGTTATACTCTTCTACTGTGAGGCGAGTTTCTCTTCTCTGCAAAACTCTTCAGAAACAACTTCATCACTTATTGGTTATTGCTTAACCCATTTCAATCTCTCTCCCTAGAACTCAACTAAAACCATACTAGCAAATAACCAATGGGCTCTCGATTGCCAAATCCAAGAAACATGATTAATTCTTAACTCACTCTGCCTTTTGAAAGCATTCAACCCTTTGACTACTCCCTTGTCTCCTTGTGCTTCCCTGATTTCTATGACCATTTTCTTTCACAGGTCCTCTTACTCTACCTGCCTCTTAATGATGGTGTTCCTCAGTCTGACAACCTTAGTTCTGGAAGCTCTCTCTTTTACTAACCTGATTTTAAACACTTCTTAAGTCACTAAATATAATCAAATCATTCTAACCCACACCTCTCAACTGAACTCCAGATCTGTTAGCCAAAAGCTTACTGGATATCTGGATGTCTACTGATTACTATGGTACTTCTGTGCACAATATCTGGCACAAAGTAGGACTTAATAAATATTTGTTGACAAATATCCCATAGGCACTTCAAATTCAATCGATTCAAAACTAACCTGATCACTTGCCCTCTCATGAATCTATTGTTTTAGTTTGTCCTACTACCACCCATTCAGTCTTATGGCTCAGTCAGAAAGTTCATGGTGATAGCGTTCTCCCCTACTACTAGAGTACCATTTAGGATATCTCCCCAGCCCAGAGTTCCTGAGAAACGTGCCCCCACAACAAGGGGGTGAGCTCCAACACCCTTATGTGACCTACTTACACAACTGTAGCTGACTAGACCAGAGACAGGCAGATTAATTAGATCCTCCTTCCCAGGAGTCTATAATTAAAATTCAGAGATACTAATTGGCCCTGATGGTCACCTAGACCAAGGTCACGAAAACTGCGTACTTTTTATTTATTTATTTATTTTTGAGACAGAGTCTCACTCTGTCGCCCAGGATGGAGCGCAGTGGCACAATCTTGGCTCACTGCAACCTCTGCCTCCTGGGTTCAAGCGATTCTTCTGCCTCAGTTTCCTGAGTAGCTGGGACTACAGGGGAGTGCCACCATGCCTGGCTAATGAAAACTGGGAACTCAGAAGCACACTACAATATGAGAAAATGATCTGCAGGGATGAGAAGAATGAAGCAGTTCTGGGAGACCAGGAAGACAGAGAGAGAGGAATAAAGTTGTTTCGGTCCTTGAGTTTCTGCTCTTCATGAGGTCATACTGCATTTTCTGACCTTAGAATTTAATAAATATAACTAGCTTCTCACAACTTACTCTCCTTTTACTTAAGTCAGATTGAGAAGGTTTCTGTTGCTTAAAGCCAAGTGCCTATAGTTAAGATAACCCTGCCTAGTTGCCTGTATATACCATTCTTTTTCATATTCATAAAATTCTGTACTTAGTTCCCTCTGATAGGGTCAGTTTAATTCTATCTCCTGAGAACCTAACAAGTATGCAGGTATCTAAATACTCTGTTGATATTAACCTCACTTCTGCACCTGTGTGAATGATCAGTAAAGGAAGGCAAAACAGCGTCAAGATGAACGGGAGGCCATTATGAGTTAGTTTAGGAGAAAAGTGACAAAGTCTAAAGTATAATGGTGGATACAGTGAAAAGAGCAATCAGAAAGAGGGTTAAGGAGCAGAAAGGCAGGAGTTGGCTGATCAACTAAAGATACAGAAGAAGAGGATTCTAAAATGATTCTTCGTTTCTGCCCTAAGCAACTGAATGGATGGCAGAGGCATTAACAAAGATGGCTGAAGCCATAGATTTGGAGAAGATGACCCTAACCAACTTCCTAACATAGTCTTAACACTAACCATCCTTTAAAAGTCCAGCATAATCATTCAATCCTCCATAACTCTTTCCTGAATCCCCTGGAGTAAATAAATGTGCACTGCTTCTTCCCCTGAATGCACATACCACATTATCTGTACCTCTCCCATCAACATCCTATTCCTGTTGATCATTGTCACGTGTACACATGGCTTTGTCTGTGGCTCTGCCCAGAAAATAAGCTCCTTGGAAGCAGGATTTACAGCTGACTTATTTCTGGACTGCCTACATGCGAATACTGTGCTAAAAATTTGTTAACAAATTATTGTGGTCCTTCGAAATCTCTCCATATTAAAAAGACTCAAATAAGATGACATAAATAGCACTTCTAAAACAAAAAGGGTCTTAAGGGTCTTTACCAAATCAGATGAGACAGGTAAAATGAAAGATTTCAGGCAAATGTCGATCACTTACAGACATCTGTAGGTATTTCTGACCAACATTCACTCATCGGTTCAGTCGGCCAAGCAACGCTACAATGGCTTCACTATCAAAACTATATAAATGAAAAAACAAACAAAAATTCCAAGACCTGGATAAATAAGCTGGCAGAATCTCTTCTCCAGTCTTCTTGCTACAAAAAATCCTACACAGTGTCCCACAAGCCTCAGCTCTTCCTGCTTCATAGTTATCAGGAAATTCACTTGCATCAAACATAGGATTGGAAACCATGGTGTCTGTGGACATTTGTGACCCTTTCCGTCGAAACTCCATGCTAGCTTGTGTTGTAATGGCTGGGGAGAGAAAAGGAAGGTTTTATTATATTTGCAATATGCCAAGTAGGCTCATGGGACCCTGGACACAAAGATCAAATGTTGGTGTCATTAAATAGCTACTTGAATCCAATAAGTGCTTTTGTTTAGCAACTATGTCTTAATGTTTTTAAAAAGGGCTCTCTGAAATCTTCTTTGAAAATAGGTTACAATTAATTTACAGTGGCATTGTCAGTTTAACAGATTGTACAAGAAGCATTTTTCAACTGAATTTTTGATCAGCAGAGTACATTTGTATATATCTGTATCCACATACAGATATATAATACAGAATTTGGCTTTTCTATTATTTCTTTTCTGTTTTGTCTTCCCCCTACACAATGATGCTTAAACGTTAAGAAAAATAGCTACTGCAATTTACACATTACCCTAGATGGACATCCTAATTAAATGGGCAACCCTATACCAGTCTGTATACTTTAGGGAGAGGGCAAAGTAAGGATGAGAAGTGGGCAGGGAGAAAAAGAGAGCATTCCCACAACCCACCCAACTCCAAAACACACACCAAAGAATCGCTCGACCAAGCAAAATGAGAATGAATTTTAACAACCACAGACAGCAGCTAACTTGAGGCTGATAAATCAGAAAATTGGATTGATAAAAAAGATTATCATGGTCATTCGTTATCACTGAAACAGAAGCCCTTTGAAAGTTGCTTTTATTTTTAACAAAAGATTTCACAGTGTATTGAAAATCACTCTGAAATCTTTTATTACTCTACATGAAATGCTTAAATTATTTTATAATAGATTTAATAGAATGCAGAGTCAAGCATAAATCTTTATGCAACTTCCCATGAGCCATTTTTAGTCCTGAATAAGCTATCCAGCAATAATACATTTGAAAAACACTACATGCAGAATGCATACAAATCAAACACTAAATCTGTATAAAAATAAGCTTAAAGCTTTAAAAAAAAAAAAAAAAAAAAAAAAGCCAAAACACAGTTAGTGCAAAGTCCTGGAATTCATGACATGACCAGACTAGTATACAGAAATAATGGGACTGATTCAGGCAGATTAATTTGCTTTTGCCAACAATCTTCCCCATTCAAAACACAGAAAAGTATTTTTCTTCCCAAGTGCAAGAACTACAAGAGACAATGACAATCAAATTTTTAATGGAATTATGAAAAAAATAAAAACATGACTGCAATTAAGGAGAAGCTTCTGGTTCCTACTTACAAGATTTATAAGAAAGAAGAATTTGGATAAAAGATGCTGCAAGATAATAGAAATAAATGGAAACAAATCAAAGGACAGTAGTAATTATAAAATACTTTAAAGATGGTGAAATTTTACAATAAATTAAGAAGCTTTTTAGCTTTTTAAAAGTTAAATTAAAAGCTTTACGATACCACAAGCTAGTTCAAAAACACAGGAAATTGTGCATTCAGGTCCAAAATTATGATTTTTGTATCATGCAAAACAATGAACGAAGAAAATTACACAACTACAAAGAATTGAGGTTTTGAAGTGCCCATAACGTGCATTAAAATTTTAGTTCATTAACCCTTCCCAGCTCAATGTTACTTTTACAAAGCACAGTGTACTGTCATGTAAATCTAAAGCTAACCAGTTCAAAGAAGCAAACACTTTAAGTTAGAGGTGAACTGCATGGCAGAATTCCTTGATGGCAGCCAGTACTTAAAAACAGTTAATATACCCAAGCCTCCCACCAGACTTGAGACCTCAAGATTGGCACCTAGCATTCTAACCCCTTTAACTATTTGGATACCTCATATCTCCTGGGTAATGTAACAGCCTTTATCATCTCTGAACACAATGAGGAGAAAAGGAGCTTCTATCCTCTCCCCAGCAAGGAAAAATTTTAAAGTAAGATGTTGTTCATATATGATTTGAAGTCTGGTTTTTATCTTCTGGTGCAAGAGGGTGAGCAAAGCTGTTACAAACTCCCTGGAGAGCAAAAAGATCTATAAGTTCCCTTTAAGCAAGCCCACCAACCAAGAAGCAGGTTGAGCCATTCTAGATTCATGGATTTCAGTGTCAACAGCTCTATACCCAAAAGTTACATTGTAAGAATTACATCTTAACAAAAATAAAAAAGAAAAACAGGACTGATTCATTCTAGAAAATGCAAATTAATAAATATAAACATGGTACAGAAAACTCAAAATATAAGGTACACGAACATAAAGACAAGCATAACCCAAAAGTCGTCTTTTAAAAGTTTTCACTTATTGTAAGTAAGCACATTTACCTATCCCAGAAGCACTACTTTCAAACTGTGAATAAAATTATAATATGAAAATGGCAGAATATAAAGTGTCTGAATTTGAACAAAATAAAGCAAGCAAAGATATCCCTAAACTCAAACATGGCATTCTCAAATTATATTCCTAGAAATCTTTATATTCACAGTTTTTCTAAATTAAAGATTTGTAATAACATTCTAAATAATTACATGTGTATAATGTTCACAGACATAGACCCTAGTTCTGAGATGATAATAATAATAGCTAAGAATTATAATAACAGCTAAGAAACCATTTCTAAGAGAAAGCAGAGACCCTTCTGGCCACTGTATTAGTTTTATCCTTGGAATTAACAGTCTCCCTAGAGATACATCAACTAATGTAAGTAGACGTCTTTTTGTCTTATTTCCAACCCCAGCAGAAGAGTGCTTTCTTACCAAACAACCAATACACTCATTAATGCATATATCACAGTACCTTGCCCATAGTAATAACAGCTCAATAAATGTCAGCCATTGTCATTTTTTAGCTAAGACATATTATAAATATTCAAAACACTGCACTACCCCACCCATCCATCCTGCACCCTATGCCAAATATAATGGTTAAGATGACAAAAAAAAAAACACCAGCTCTTATTTAGACAGTTTCCTTTTTATAATAAAATCTAAATGAAGATATCAGGGTTGAGTTATTAATTCTCCACCAATCAATCTTATTAAGTTAAAGAGCAAGTAGTATTTTTGAAAGTGTGCCCTTGAAATAAAGTTCTCTAGACTACAAATCTGAGAGGTTACAGTATAGTGTGAAGCAAAAATTTTCTGATGTTTACATGTACTAATGAGTGAATGGCTGTCAAAATTGAAGAAAACACTTCCTGCAATGTAAATTTCCAGTTCGAATTTTTAATTCTTTATATAAATTGTATTATCCTGGCTGACATGAAGGGAACTTCCAGGTCACCTACTGAAAGAAATCTGATTCAACAAAATGTGGCTAACCTTAAGTATGTCTAAGAAAACCAGACAAAAGGCCAAACCTCATAGAACATACATAAAAAGAACAGGGAGGAAATCTTCTAAAGTTCTGTTACTTCAGCTGGAAGGGGTTAAGCACAAGACATCGCTTGATCAGAAACAGAGAGCTTTTTAAGATACATATTAATCTTGCAGGTAGGAAAGACTAAAAAGAAAAAGAAAAAGGAAAAGGAAAAAAGAGGTAACATATTTCTTGAGTAATATTTACCAGTCATGCTGCTGTCTCTGTTTATCCCATTATGAAGTTTACAGTGAACAAATGCTGCATCAAATAACCACGATCCAAAGAGATTCAAGATGCTGTTAACCTTTGGTCTCCGAGGGGCAGGCAGTGGCCGGGGTTCTGAACTAGTCTGATTTGGACTTGACAGAGGAGAGGTGGAAGACGTCTGGTGCTGAACTTTAGAGGCATGAGCAGTACTAACCTATTAGACGAACACAGGAACACACCCATACCAATGAAAAGTTTGAGAAAACAGTAAGACTTTATAAAAAGAATGGCAGATTAAAAAGCCAACCTTATATAGCTTAACAATGGTGATATAAACTCTTACTGTGCTTGTCTTCATGGTGGCCTTATTCACAGTAACAGCCCGGTGCCTCCGGTTATGTGGTGGGGTGGTATTGACAGCAGCACTTTGAGGCATACTTAATCTATTCACGGGTGTTGGGGGAGCACTGTCTGATCGGGGTCTAGAAATACCTTAAAAAAAAAAAAAGGCAAATGAAATTATTCTTCATAGGTCAAAATATGTGATCAGAAAATTTTTCCCAGCAACCTAGTGAAGGCTTGGGACACATAGACTATAGCAGAGATTGCTAGTTGCCTCTCAGTATCTATTCACTGTTTCTTCCTGAGTAACAGAACACAAACTTTAGCTGGACATGGCTACCCAGAAAAAAAATGACTCAATTTTCAAGCTCCCTTTGCACCTAGATGTGGCCATATTTTGACCATAAAGAAGTTGGTGACTGTTGGGTAGGTCTTCTAAGAGATCTTCTTAAAGGACCAATTATATGCAGACTCTCCTTCCTAATTCCTGGACAGGATGTTTGGAACTCACTCAACCATCATGGCCCATGAGGCACTGTGCAAAGAATGGAGAGGGCCTTGGATCCCTGCTGGTGATGGAACCATTATACTGGCCCTGTACAGCCTAGCCCTAGATTTATCATATGTGAAAATAAGCTATCTTGTTTGTATTAGGATTTTTGGTTGTTAAGTTGCAGCCAAACTTAATCAGAGCTAACATATTAACTGTACGTTAATAAGCACACATAAATATTTTAGAAAATGACAGATATTATAAATCACTGCCTTTCAACAGGTTAAAAATTTGACTTTTCATATATCTAAAATAAATGTGAAAAACAGCTTAAAAGAATGGCTCACTAAAGGTATAATTTTGCTTTTTAGAGATATACACGAGAATGGTCCCAAATGCATTTTCATCTGCATTTTCTTGGATAGCTAGTATGCACGAACACTCTTTTCTTTTGCAATCATTTACTCTTATCCTTTGTCCATTTATCTACTAGCCTAATTCTTGTTCTTAGCACCTTGTTTGATGTATCAGGTGGGTGCAAAAGTAATTGCAGTTTTGGCCACATTAAATGGCAAAAACTGCAATTACTTTTGCACCAACCTAAATATGTACATAAAAACGATAACCCTCTGGCTATTTTATTTGTTGCAAATAATTTTTCTTCGCTTGTTATTTGTCATCAAATCTGTTCATCTTTTCCTTTGGATGTTTTCTAATAACTCCTAGGGTTAGCCTCTAGAGTTATCTAAATGAAGCTCTTCATATATCCAGCAACATACACAAAATTCACCTAAGAATGCATCCACCAGACAGCTGATTCCACGCATGGCACGAAAAAATATTTGAGGCAGATGTTTAAGGCAGGGATACTGATTCAATTCTTGCGGCATTCCGCTCACATTCAAGAACTGTTCCTGAAATTTGGGAGTAGAGCTTATAATAGCTGGGTTACTCAAATCCACAGGATTACTATTAAAAGAGAGAAAAGAATTAATCACAAATTTAGAAATTTCTATAGCAATAAAATACATGTAATCTAATTTAAGAACAGGACTGTTTGTGCCTATTTCTTTGATTCAGAGAAGAGACTGATTTGTATTTAATGAGTTAGTGATTCAAATATCATCACTTCTTTACCGAAGATCTGCAGAGTGGTTACATGAACATTGCCTATTCAGAGCAGGAGAATCAAAGTAAGACTAGAAAAAGTTTTAATTTTTTAAGAGTATACATAGACACTTTTTCCAATATGTTTAGAATTAAGCAATAGAAGATGGACATGGTGGCACGTGCCTATGGTCCCAGCTACTCGGAAGGCTGAGGCAGATCACTTGAGCCCAGGATTTCAAGGCCGAGGCTGCAGTGAGCTATGATCATGCCAATGCACTCCAGCCTGAGCAACACAGCAACACGCCATCTCAGAAAAAAAAAAAAAAAAAAAAGAAAGAAAGAAAAAAAAATTAAGCAATGGAATGGTAAAGCTATGTCAACAAGAACTCCAAGGAGAAAATTTTACTTTAATATTAACATTTCCAATTAAAAAAAAAAAAACCTATATTTGAAAATCAGGATTAGTGTTATAGTTTTATGCTGTGTTCATGTGTATCTACTAAAGCCATACATTTCAAAACAATGTATTTGTGTTTAATTACATTTTATGTACAGTTGGAAATATTTCCATTAAAAACAGATTACAATTTTTCACTCAAATGGTTTGCTTAGCATTCCATTAAGAAGCCTCTCCAATTCAAAGTAATACTGATAATCTAAAGCCGGTGAACAGAATTTCCACTACCTACAAGGCAAAAGAACTAGCTGAGAAATAGGAATCAGTGATCTATACATGCTCTGCCTTTGAAAACCTCTTTTTCCACCCACCAAAAGAATTTCAAGTAACTGTAATTGGGGAAAGGGGAATGTGTATGCATATAAGAAAAATGGGCTTCCAAGCATACTGTTTCCACAGAACTGTACTAGTCCATCAAGTAAGACAGAGGAGGGGAGATTCGTCTCTACCAGCAGTGCCTGCTGGGGGCTGTAGTTCAACTATTCAGAAATTAGAAGAACAAGGAGTAAAGCTGAAATGGAACTACACCTAAGTCCAGCAGAGCTTGGTTAAATTCATGTCTACGATACATCAAAAACTGGAGAGAGAAAGGTTCATACCAGTTTCTCCAAAGGTAAACCAGGAATGATTTTATTGGCACCCAAATATTTAGAGAACAGATTCAAGAAAGTAAGTAAAACTTGAAATGAGAATGGGTAACAAAGAATACGAAAAACTAAAAGAAACTGCATTCCAGCAGTTCCAAATGCCCTGTGTACCTGATGCATTTGGGGAACCTGTTAAAAATCCAGATTTCACCTAAATGTACTGAAACAATCTCCAGATGGGGCCTAAAGGGCAGGTGGGCATACACAAGTCCAAAGACAAGCATTTGAGAACACTATGGGAAACAAAAATGAAAAATATTTTTTTGTTTTCCTGGAAAAAGATAAATCACTAACATACAACACAAAATATTGATGCCTATCTCCCCATCATATACAACCTTCATCCTAGGAAATTTGCCAACAATCACAAATAATCACAATCATAAATAATCCTCACGACCTGCCACTCACAGCTTATTTAAGAAAGGAGGTAAAATTGTCCTAAAGGAGGTATCCAGATGTCTGCCATAGACCTAATTAATGAAGATAATTTGATCCAATTTTCCTTTTGGAGAAACTAAGCAAAGGGAAAGCCCCCATGAACTGAAAGGACAAGCACTGAAGTCAAGCAGTATCACAGCTATTTACACGACTGGGCAGTTATCAAGAGACTGCATGTCCCCCTCTCAAAGGCAGGAGGGAACAGGGACTCAGGAGGAAGCCTGCTGGAGAAAGCGAACAATGCGCATGCACAAGAGAATCAAAAGAGCAAAGAGAAGCAAATGACAGTGATTTGTCCGGAGGCTGCCTTGATTCCTCCCCAACATGAGAAAGGGTTGCTCGCTGCTTCATAGCGCCTGGTAAGACTGCTCTGTTTTCACATAATCTCTTTTTCTCACCTGCATTTGCTTAAGTAGGCTCCTATTTTTGCCACTGAAAATAACTCTAACTAAAGTACCACAGTCAGCTCAAGAAGAATATCTAAGAACTACCTCTAAAAAAGACTCTAGAACTAGAGTTTTGCTGTTCATTTATTTCAAACTTTTAAGGAACATAAAACTTTGACACAACAGACCATAAAAAAGGATAGGAAGTTTTCCTATCCAATTCATCAAAAGATAGAACTACAGACAATTCAGAAAAACACTAAAAGAAAAGCATTCCATAACCAAGCAAAACTTTTCTTTCAGGAATGATAGATGGTTCAACATTGGGAAATTAATTAATATTTCACATCAACAGATGAAAGAAGAAAAACCACTTAATTGTTTAAATGGATCCAAAAATATTATTTGAAACAATTCAGTACTACTCCTGACTTTATTTATATTTTAATTTTATTTATTTTTTGAGACAGTCTTGCTCTGTTGCCCAGGCTACAGTGCAGTGTGTATGATCTTGGCTCACTGCAAATCTGCCTCCCAGGTTCAAGCAATTCTTGTTCCTCAGCCTCCTGAGTAGCTAGGATTACAGGTGCACCACTATACTTGACTAATTTGTTTTTTGCTTTTTTTTTTTTTTTTGGAGATGGAGTCTTGCTCTGTCGCCCGGGCTGGAGTGCAACCTCTGCTTCCCGGTTCAAGTGATTCTCCTGCCTCAGCCTCCCAAGTAGCAGGGATTACAGGCATGCGCCACCACACCCAGCTAATTTTTGTATTTTTAGTAGAGATAGGGTTTCACCAAGTTGGCCAGGCTGGTCTCGAACTCCTGACCTCAAGGGATCCGCCCACCTCGGCCTCCCGAAGTGCTGGGATTACAGGCGTGAGCAACCATGCGCAGCCCGTTTTTTGTATTTTTAGTAGAGATGGGTTTCACCATGTTGCCCAGGCTGGTCTCGAACTCCTAAGCTTGCCACCCGCATTGGCCTCCGAAAGGGCTATTATTACAGGCGTGAGTCACCATGCCCAGCCTTTATTTTCAAAAATTTTTAATTACCTCCCAGCACTTTGGGAGGCCGAGGTAGGCGGATCACGAGGTCAGGAGATTGAGACCATCCTGGCTAACACAGTGAAACCCCGTCTCTACTAAAAAATACAAAAAATTAGCTGAGCATGGTGGCGGGCGCCTGTAGTCCCAGCTACTCAGGAGGCTGAGGCAGGAGAATGGCGTGTATCCGGGAGGCGCAGCTTGCAGTGAGCAGAGATCGCACCATTGCACTCCAGCCTGGGCAACAAAGCGAGACTCTATCTCAAAAAAAAAAATTAAAAAATAAATAAATAAAATTTTTGATTGTTTAGGAAAGCAGGAGCATAAAAAAGAACATCTAGCATCAACAACCAACATCCTACTCAAAATTCCATATATTAGAGGCATTCTAAGAAAATCAGAACTAAAAAAGGTGCCAAAATAGTATCACTTTAATTCAACAGTGTTCTAGAAGTTCTGATGGATGCAGTAAAATAATATACAGAAATAACTGTAATAATAGCAACTTTCAAGGACCTACCATGCACTAGGCATCATACCGTTTTACATGCTTTTTCTTCTTCAATTCTTATAAAGAGATGGTACAATCATTATTCCCATTATGTAGATTAAAAAGAAACTGAGGCACAGGGAGAATAAATTGTTCAAGTTCACAAAGAAAAAACTAGCAGAATTTGAACTCAAGTCCAAGTCTTACTGCATCCAAAGTATTTTTAATTAGTCACCAAAACAAGTATGAATTATTAGAAAAGAGACACTTCTTATTTGCAGGTATGTGTCCATATCTCAGAAGAATCAGTGAAATACTCAGAGCTCTTTTAAATGCCATATATAATATACAAAATAACATAAAGTAAAAAATGTTCTTTACAGCAGTAATAACCATCTAGAAGACAGAATAGCAGAAAAGAGTTAGCTTTTCACAGCATCAGCAACAAATACCTAGAAATAATGGTAAAGAAAATATTAAAAATATTTGTGAAGAAAACTGTAAAACATTTCAATAAGATATGCAAAATTCTGAAAAAAGAAAAAGACATGCTTTTAGAAAGGCGGACTCAATATCAGATATCAGCGTTTCCTAAATATAAATACAGGCTTAATACCAGTCTCATCTTTGGCAGAGTCTGGCTAGCTGTTCACAACTTTCTTTTATTCTCTGTTCTCTTGCAATTAAGTGTGATGTGTGTCTGAGTTCTGGCTAATGGAATATGAGTAACAGTGATTTATATTACTTCAAGGCCTGACACATAAAACCCTCCCACAAAATTTTCCTTGCTCTCTGTTCCCCATCTGCTAGCCAGATACGAAACTCCTGCTTATAACACTGAGATCCTAATGGAGTCATCTGTTGAAGATGAAAGAGCCTCTGCCAGCTGGGTCCCCGAATGACTATGTGAACAGAGCCAGTCCTGATTCCAGACTTTATAAAAGATTTTCAGGTTCATTTGCTAAAGCAGAACATATTCCTTACCCTAATTAATACACAATCCAAACCCCAGAAGATTTCATTGAGGTTTTTCCTTCTGTTTGCTTATGTTTTGTAACTTGAAAAATTGGTTCTAAAATTGATCTGAAATGTTAAACAGGCAAGAAGAAACAAATACTCTAAGAGAAGGAAAAAGAGAAAAAGACATTAAACCTACTAAATATCAATAATATTATGAAGTTAAAATAATTAAGAGTGTGACTCTGACATAAAAATAAATGAAGAAATTAATGAAGTAATATGTGAACTAAAGATGAATTCCAGGCCGGGCACGGTGGCTCGATGCCTGCAATCCTAGCACTCTGGAAGGCTGAAGCGGGTGGACTGCTTAAGTCTAGGAGTTTGAGACCAGACTGGGCAACGTAGGAAGACCCTATCTCTGCAAATTACGTGCGTGCATGCGTGTGTGTGTGTGTGTATATATATATAAAGACAGATCCTGAGGTATATAAAAAAACTTACTATTACAAAGGAAACAACATTGGAAGAAATCATAGGTGACTATCTGATCAAAGAACACAAAAGAAATAGAAAATGATCACAGAAAGACATTTAAAAACTAAGATCAGTGACAGAAAAACACAAACTAGAACTACAAAATGGGAAGAAATGATACAAAATGATTAACATACCTAACTTACAAAAAGGTCATAAAGAGTAATTCAGAATCACTGATACACAAATAGAAAAATTAGGCTAGTCAAACCAGAAAGAGAAGAGATGCAAGGAAAAACTTTAAGAATCAGTTTACAACAGAATAAATGTCCCACAGAGCACACAGGTGCGGCTGGAAGAGGGACAAGTAAAAAGTAATGAAGCTGAACTGAAAAGAATTACTATATAAAAGACAGGGACAGCAGGATGTAGCAGTATACTCCTCTGCAAAATTTTAGGGTGTATCTCCCACTGAAACTTTAAACAGGCGCTTGGAGGAGAGCTCTGAGAGGCAGATTGACCAGTCAGTGCTTGACACAGAGAGGAGCAAAGCAACTTCCAGTCCCCAAAGAATGTGACAAAATCCCAAGAGAAAGATCATCAGCCAGGCTGCAGCAACAGGCAAGAGAACAAGTGCGGCATCTACCACAGGGAACACGTTCCTAGAGAGTGTAAACCAAGAGCGGCTGAGGACAGCCTAACCCTGCTGGGACAGGGAGAGCAGGAGGCACAGGATAGAAACGTGCTTGTTGTCCAACAGGGTTCCATTTGATGAATGGTGCTTAGCGTCCACATTCTGAATTCAAACAAGAGACTTACAGCATGGTTCCTGCCCTAAGACACTTTGATGAATGGTGCTTAGCGTCCACATTCTGAATTCAGACAAGAGACTTACAGTATGGTTCCTGCCCTAAGACACTTACTGGGTAAATAGCACATGAAATAATAAAATAACAATACCTTAGCATGTGTAAAAAGCGAAACCATGTCTGTGCAACACACTCATTATCCATTTCTGGAGGGATCAGACTGGCATCTTCATCGGGAACTTTAAATGGAGGAAATGAAGGCCCATATGTAAAGCGTAGCAATCTAGAAAATAAATGCACACCACTGAGTCCATTTCTTAACAGATTGAAAAATACACTCAAGCACAGAAACATGAAAGAAAATAGATGAAACGTGTGTACCTCACATAAGTGAACAAGACATATGGAAACTCTCATTCATAAAACAGACAAACTGAAAGAGGATTTCTAGTTTTTTATGTTTGGGATGATGAATATGCTAATTACTCTGATCAATCACTATACATTTTTAATACATACATCAAAACATCACTATGTAATCCAAAAATATGTACAACTATTATGTGTTCATTTAAAAAAAAATTTCACATTGAAAACAAACTGGAGACTTCCAAGATGATTTCTAATGGAAAGAAGCTGGGAAGAAGAGAGTATATGCTGGTGTATATATTTTATATGTAATACACATGTGTTATTATTAGCATCTTCTTTACAAGATACACGAGTTTTTGGGTAAAATAAACAAGTATACCAAAAAAAGAATGTTTTAAATTATTTAAGATACTTAAAGTATTTACAGATAATAATAAATTTAATAATTTAAGATACTAATTTATAGAAAATTATTTAAGATACTTAAATTAATTATAAAATAATTATTATTAAAATACTGCTACTTCCTGCTGTCCTTGTCTTTTATATAGTAATTCTTTTCAGTTCAGCTTCATCACTTTTTACTTGTCCCTCTTCCAGCCCCATTCGTGTGCTCTGTGGGACATTTATTCTGTTGTAAACTGATTCTTAAAGTTTTTCCTTGCATCTCTTCTGTTTCTGGTTTGACTAGCCTAATTCTTCCATTTGTGTATCAGTGATTCTGAATTATTATTTATGACCTTTTTATAAGTTAGGTATGTTAATCATTTTGTATCATTTCTTCCCATTTTGTAGTTCTAGTTTGTGTTTTTCAGCTGTCAGTGATCTTAGTTTTTAACTGTCTTTCTGTGACATACATTTATATATATGTTTCACATGTATACGTTACATATTACTTATAAATCATAGCTATTTATATACAATTATACCTATATAATTATATAATCATACAATATTTAAATTTTTTAAAAGATTCATCTCACTGCAAATTTCTGCAATATAACTAAGTTATAATAGTTTTACATGAAGTTTAGAATTTCTGATATACCATAAAAATAACTCAACCACTCAATTACTTAATAGTAATATTCTAAATGTATTAAAACTATTCAAAGCCCTTTAACTCAATTATTCTCTATCTAAAGATAATGTAATCAGAATACATATAAAGACTATGTATAAAGCATTCATATCACCAATATTTTTTAAATAAAATAATGGGAACAACATAAATATCAAAACAGCAGGGGAAGATGGCAGGATTGCTTGAGGTCAGGAGTTTGAGTCTGCAAAGAGCCATGACTGCACCACTGCACTCCACCCTGGGCAACAGAGCAAGACCATATTTCAAAAAAAAAGAAAAGAAAAAAAAACAACAACGCTGGCACAGTGGCTCATGCCTGCAATCCCAGCACTCTGGGAGGCCAAGTCTAGTGGATCACTTGAGTCCAGGGGCTTGAGGCCTGCTTGACCAATATGCAAAACCTCATCTTTACAAAAAATACAAAAATTATCTGGGCATGGTGGCATGCACCTGTAGCTCCCAGCTGCCCCGGGAGGCTGAAGTGAGAGGATAGCTTGAGCCTGGGGAGGTTGAGGCTGCTATGAGTCCTGCTCACACCACTGCACTCCAGCCTGGGCAACAGAGCAAGACCTTGCCTCAAAAAAAAAAAAAAAAAACAACAACAATAACAAGGCAATAATTAAATGAATTATATTCCAATTACATAATAGAAAACTACAAAACCATTAAAAATATGATCTCAACAGCTATTTAATGAGAAAAAGTATGTGTAACTAAAAGTGACAAGAATCAGACATCAAATGAAACAAGCAGACAATATTATATAGAATAATTTCAAACTGGTATTTTTAAAAAGGGAACTAAATGGAAAAAATACATTAAAACGTTAACATGGGTTGGCTCTAAACGATAGGTATTTGTCCCTACATTTTCCAAATTTTCTATTATAAGCATGTAATGTTATCACAATCAAGATAAAAGCATTACTTAAAAACAGATTCATAATTTTTTTAAAGCAATTGTCCTGCCTCAGCCTCCCAAAGTGCTGGGATTACAGATGTGAGCCACCACTCATGGCTAGATTCATAATATTGATGTTGTCTGTGATATATGAGAATCAACAAAATATTCCAAAGTTTCATTTTTTAGTTTAAATAATAATAAAGATCTAAACATTTTATTAACTCAGAAAAAGAGAAGTCTACCTTCTGATACATAATACTACCTACAAAGTTTTTGTTCCTGTCACCCCTTCTCTTTGCCCCCAGTCAAACTTGAATGAGATCAAGACTCTAGATCTAACTACCAGTTTACAGGAAATACAGCGGGGCAGAGGAATATGTTAAATTAACAATGTGGACGTAACTGGAAAAATCCAGAATGTGAAACACTCTGTAAGACAACCCAGTTTCTTCAACAAAAAAAATTGCAAAGAAAAATAAAGCAGAAACCTAGGCCTGGTGTGGTGGCTCAGGCCTGTAATACCAGCACTTTGGGAGGCCAAGGCAAGAGGACTGCTTGAGCCCAGGAGTTCAAGGCCAGCCTGGACAACATGGAGGAATCCCATTGTGATCAGAAATATAAAAATTAGCCAAGCATGGTGGTGCACGCCTGCAGTCCCAGCTACTCAGGTGGCTGAAGCAGGAGGATCACTTGAGCCTAGGAGATTAAGGCTGCAGTAAGCTGTGATTGCACCATTGCATTCCAGCCTGGGTGACAGAGTAAGAAACTGTCAAAAAAAGAGAAAGAAAGACAGCAGAAACCTATACAGTTGTCCTTCAGTATTATGGGGGATTGATGCAGGACACCCCTCAGATGCCAAAATCCATGGATGCTCAAGTCCCCTTACATAAAATAATTTAGTATTTGCATATAACCTACACACATCTTCTTATATACTTTAAATCATCTCAAGATTACTTATAATACCTAATACAATGCATACACATCCCTTCATTTGCACAGATTCAATGCAGTACTCAGTAGAAGGCAAATTCAATTTTTACTCTTTGGAATTTTGTGAAATTTTTTGCCAAATATTTTTGATTTCTGATTGGCTGTGTCCATGGATACAGAACCCACAGAGGACCAACTGCACCTGAAAATTTGAACACCTATTGGCTAACTGATATTAAAGAATTGTCAACTTTTTTAGGTGTGATAAAGGTATTATATTTTTTAAAGAACCCTTATCTATATCTAGAGTTATACAGGTATACCTTGGAGATCTTGCAGGTTGTTTCACACTACCCTAATAAAACAAATATTGCAAAAAGCAAGTCATGCATGTTTTTTTGGTTTCTCAATGCATATAAAAGCTATGTTTGGACTATACTGCAGTCGATTAAGTATGCAATAGGATTATATCTTTAAAAATCAATGTACATCCTTAATTTAAAAATATTAATATTTTACTGCTGAAAGATGCTAATAATCATCTGTGCCTTCAGCAAGTCATAATCTTTTCCCTTTTTAAAACTTTCCAACTTTTATTTTAGATTCAGGAGGTACATGTGCAGATTATCTGGGTATACTGCATGATGCTGAGGCTTGGGGTACAAATAATCCCATCATCTGGGCTTTTCAACACTGCTCCTCTTCCCCCATCAGTAGTCCTCAGTTTCTAATGCTGTCATCTTTATGTCCATGAGTTTTACGTCCAATGTTTAGCTCCCACTCATAAGTGAGAACATGTGATACTTGATTTTCTGTTCCTGTGTTAATTCACTTAGGATAATGGCTTCAAGCTGCATCCATGTTGCTGCAAAGGACATAATTCTTTTTCATGGCTGCATAGCATGCCATGGTGCACATGTGCCACATTTTCTTTACCCAGTCTACCACCGACGGGCATCTACGTTGATTCCATGTCCTTGCTATTGTGAATCGTGCTGCAATATATAAGAGTGCATGTGTCTTTTTGGTAGAATCATTTGTTTTCTTTTGGATATATACCCAGCAATGGGATGGCTGGGTTGAGTGGTAGTCGTATTTTAAGTTCTTTGAGAAATCTTCCAATTGCTTTCCACAGTAGCTGGAACTAATTTACATTCCCACCAGCAGAGTTTATAACCATTCCCTTTTCTCTGCAGTCTTGCCAGCATCTACTGTTTTTCTGACATTTTAATACCCATTCTGCCTAGTGTGAGATAGTATCTCACTGTGATTTTGATTTGCATTTGTTTGATGATTAGTAATATGGAGCATTTTTTCATATGTTTGTTGGCCACTTGTATGTCTTCTTTTGATAAGTGTCTGTTCATGTCTTTTGCCTGTTTTTTAATGGGGTTGTTTTTTGCTTGTTCAATTGTTTTCAAGTTCCTTGTAGATTCTGGATATTGGATATCTGTCAGATGTATAATTTGTGAATATTTTCTCTCATTCTGTAGGTTTTCCGTTTACTCTGTTGATAGTTTCTTTTACGTGCAGAAACTCTTTTGTTTAATTAGGTACCACTTGTCAACTGTTTCTGTTGCAATTACTTTTGAGGACTGAGTCATAAATTCCTTCCCAAGGCAAATGTCCAGAATAGTGTTTCCTAGGTTTTCTTCTCGTATTCTTATAGTTTGAGGCATTACATTTAAATCTTTAATCCATCTTGAGTTAATTTTTGTATATGGTGAAAGGCAGCAGTCCAGTTTCATTCTTCTGCATATGGTTAGCCAGCTAACCCTGCACTGTTTTTATTGAATAGAAAGTTCTTTCCCCGTTGCTTGTTTTTATTGACTCTGTCAAAGATCAGATGGCTGTAGTTATGAAGCTTTACTTCTGGGTTCTCTATTCTGTTCCACTAGTTTATGTATCTGTTTTTGTACTAGTACCATGCTGTTTTGGGGATTGTAGCCCTGTAGTATAGTTTGAAGTTGGGTAATGTGATGCCTCTAGCTTTATTCTTTTTGCTTTAGGATTGCTTTGGCTATTAAAGCTCTTTTTTGGTTCCAATATGAATTTTAGAATAGGTTTTTTCCTAGTTATGTGAAAAAATGGCACTGGTAGTTTGATAGGAATAGTGTTGAATCTATAGATTGCTATGGGCAGTATGGTCATTTTAATGATATTGATTCTTCTAAACCATGAACATGGAATGTTTTTCCATTTGTTTGTGTCATCTAGAGTCATCTTTTCACTGGTAGAGGGTATTGCCTCATTGACGGCTGCAGACTGATCAGGATGGTGATTGTTGATGGCTGGGGTGGCTGTGGCAGTTTTAAAAACTAAAACAATGAAGTGTGCCACACGGACTGACTCTTCTTTTCACAAGAAAATTTATCTGTGGCATGCAATGTCATTTCATAGCATTTTACCCACAGTAGAACTTATTTCAAAATCGGAGTGAATCCTCTCAAACTCTGCCATTACTTTACCAATTAAGCTTATATAATACTCTATATACTTTGCTGTCATTTCAACAATGTTCATGGCATCTATACCAGGAGTAGATTCCACCTCAGGAAACTACTTTCTTTGCTCATCCGTAAGACTTCTCATCATTAGTTTTATCATGACATTGCAGCAATTAGTCATCTCTTTGGGCTATACTTCTAATTGTAGTTCTCTTGCTACTTCTCCACCTCATCTGCAGTGACTTCTTCCACTAAAGCTCTGAACCCCTCATAATCATTCATTAGGGTTGGAATCAACTTCTTCCAAAGTCCTTTTAATGCTGATATGGCAGCTATAGCCTTACAAAACGTACAGTTGACCCTTGAACAACATAGGAACTAGAGGTACTGGCCCCTCATACAGTTGAAAACTCTATGTATAATGTTTGAGTCCCCAAAAACTTAACACTAATCTAATCAGAAGCCTTACCAATAGCAAACAATTAACACATATTTTGTTTGTGTATTATATATGGTATTCTTACACTAAAGAAAGCTAAATAAAATGTTACAAAGAAAATCATAAGGAAAATCAGACGCAGTGGCACACTCATAGTCCCAGCTACTTGGAAGGCTTGAGGCAGAAGATATTGTGTCGGTACAAAAGTAATTAAAATATGGCAAAAGCTGCAATTACTTTTGAACCAACCTAAATAGCTTGAGCCCAGGACCTTAAGAGTGTAGTGCATTATGATCACACCTATGAACAGCCATTACACTCTAGCCTGGGCAACCCAGCAAGACCCCGTCTTTAAAAAATTATTAAAAAGGGCCATGCACAGTGGCTCATGCCTGTAATCCCAGCACTTTGGAAGGCAGAGGCGGGGAGGCTCACATAAGGCCTGGAGTTAGAGACCAGCCTGACCAACATGGAGAAATCCTGACTCTACTAAAAATACTAAAAAATTAGCTGGGCATGGTGGCTCACGCCTGTAATCCCAGCTACTCAGGAGGCTGAGGCACGAGAATCACTTGAGCCTGGGAGGCAGAGGCTGCAGTGAGGCTGAGGTTGCAGTGAGCTGAGATCATACCACTGCACTGCAGACTAGGTGACAAAGTGAGACTCTGTCTCAAAAAAAAAAAAAGTCATATAAAAGAGAAAATACATTTACAACACTGTACTGTGTTTACTGACACCATAAGTTTACGTCATCTTTTCACAAAATCAATTGTCTGCCTGAAATGGCAGGTGACCACAGGTGCAGACCTCAAACGACAGAACACATCAAGCAATTCAACTTTTTTTTGTAATGTCATGAGTTTTCTCTGCTTCTTGGGAGCACTTCCAGCACCACTAATGGCACTTCGTATGGGTCCCATGGTATTATTTATTCCAGGTTTACAGTATTGAATTAAGTATGATGAAAAATGAAAACTGAGACATCACTTTTTACTGAGATACACTATTTACTGGAGAGATTAACTGCTCAAGCAGAGATGATTAGTGTCACATGGGGTTTTAGGTGAATATTCACAACACTTGAACTCATTGCAATAGCAACAGGAAGTGGCTACAAAATTATTACAGTAGTATAGTATGTACCAGTTAATTTTATGCAATTACGATTTATACTGTAGCTTTTATGTTTACATTTCTTTACCTGTTGTTTACATTACTGCAAATGGTATCATGTATAGTCTATAAGCATTTGTATGCATAAGTTTTAATAAATTTTAATTTAGTATAACACATTTGTGTATATTTTATGGTAGTAAACAATATAAGACTAGCATGTACATATATTTTATGCACATGACATACCTTTTTTTTCTTTTTTCAATATATCTGGGCTACACGGTGCACATTTTTTCAAATTGTCTCAAATCTCAAAAAAAAGTTTCCACTACATATAAGTGGACCCACACAGTTCAAAAACATGTTGTTCAAGGGTCAACTCTATTTCTTAAACAAGATTTGAAAGTCAGGCTGGGCCCAGTGGATCATGCCTGTAATCCAAGCACTTTGGGAGGCTGAGATGGGTGGACTGTTTTGAGGCCAGGAATTTGAGACCAACATGGTGAAACCCCATCTCTACTAAAAATACAATAACTGGCAGGGTGTGGTGGCATACCTCTGTAATCCCAGCTACTCGGGGGGCTAAGGCACAAGAATCACTTGAACCTTGGAGGCGGGTTCTACAGGCACAAGCCACCATACCTGGATATTTTTTTTATTTTTTATAGAGACGGGGTTTGTCAAGTTGCCCAGGGTGGTCTCAAACTCCTGAGCTCAAGTAATCTGCCCATGTCTTACCCCCAAAGTGCTGGGATTACAGGCATGAGCCATTGCACACAGCCAGAATAAATGTAACATCATTCTTAGTATACGGGCTGCCAAGGCGAGCACAAATTTAACATCATTCTTAAGGGCCCTAGGATTTTCCAAATGGTGAATGAGCACTGGCTTCAGCTTGCCAGGCATTGACTTCTCTGTACCTATAGAAGTCCTAGACGGTGTCTTCTTCCAACACAAGACTGTTTAATGCACACTGAAAATCTGTTGTTTGGTGACGCCACCTTCATCAATGATCTTAGCTAGATCATCGGGATCACTTGCTGCAGCTTCTCCATCACACTCGCTGCTTCAGCTTGCACTTTCACGTTATAGACATGGTTTCTTTCCTTAAACCTCATGAACCAACCTCAGCCTGTTCCTAAGCTTTCTTCTGCAGCTTCCTCACCTCTCACAGCCTTCACAGAACTGAAGACAGTTAGGCCTTGCTCTGAATTAGGCTTTGGGTTAAGAAAATGTTGTGACTGGTTTGATCTCCCATCTAGACCACTCAAACTTTCTCCATATCATAAATAAGCCTGTTTTGCTTTCTTATCATTCCTGTGTTCAGTGGTATAGCATGTTTAATTTCCTTCAAGAACTTTTCCTTTGCATTCACAACTTGGCTAAACATTTGGTGCAAGAGTCCTAGCTTTCAGCCTATTTTGGCTTTCAACACACCTTCCTAACTAAATCATTTCTAGCTTTTGATTTAAAGTGAGAGACATGCAACTATTCCTTTCACTCGAACACTTTGAGGCCATTTTAGTTACTAATTGGCCTAAGTTTAGTATTATTGTGTCTCAAGAGTGGGAAAGAGACGGGGAACAGCTGGTCAGTGGAGCTGTGAGAACACAAACAACATTGATCGATAAAGTTCACCATTTTATATAGGTGTAGTACGTGGCACTCTGTAACAACGACAATGGTAACATCAAAGATCACTGATCACAGGTCACCATAACAGATAATTGTAATTTAAAAGTCTGAAATACGCAAGAATTACCAACATATGACAGAGGCACAAAGTGAGCACAGGCTGTTGGAAAAATGGCACCAAAAGACTTACTTGATGCAGGGTTGCCACAACCCTTCAATTTGAAAAAAAAAAAAAAAAACACATGGTACCTGTGAGGCTCAACACAGTGAAGTACAATAAAACAAGGTATGCCTGCATATTAAAATCGGATTTAAATGAAAAAATAAGTGTGAAAAAAATGAACCTAAGAGTGTACTTACAAAACAGTGATGGTATTATATATAAATGGCAAAAAAGTAAAATTATTATTATAAAAAAACTACCTACTTTGGTTACAAAGTAGCATTTATAGTATGGTCCCATTTCTGTAAAATTATATATAAATACACATGGTAGGATTTCAGGAGAACTTTTCTATTATACCTTTCTATGGTTTGTTTCTTTAAAATAATGATTATGCATATTTTAGTAATCAAAATAAGAGTGGAATTTTTTTTTTGTGGGGGAAGTAAGGTATAACATTTATCTGTTTCTCAAGAATACTTGATTATTCTGAAAGGTTTTAAATGGGCACTAGCCAAACTGTTATATCTATGTTTAAAAAGTGGCTCAATTCTGTATCTAAAGTACAGTAACAACAGACCCAGCCTTTGTTACAATGTATTCCATGAATGCCAGAAAGCTGCCTAAGGTCAGACAGGGACTGAAGGAAGGTAGGGCAGTGACAATAACCTACCTGGAAGTGAGCGCACAAATGACCTTGCTCCACTGCTCCACCACTGCTGGGTGATGCCTCCAGTTAGCCACCATCTCCTTGGCTGTTTTCCAATAAGGAGGTGTTGGGAAGCACCGAGTACAAGCTAGTAACCACACCTCAAAGAGAACACCAATCAACTTCTCTGCTAGATTCTCAGCAATGCCACCTTACCAACGAAAAGAAAACACATCTTTGGCAAACTTATTTTTAAAGCAGAATCTTTAAGTCACTGATGTGGGAGAACTGGTCAAAAAATTAAAGTAAGTGCAATGTTAAGTTTTGACTTTCAAATAATCATTTAATAGTAAAAATGAGAAGTAATGCTTAGGAGTTCCTGTGCCCCAAATCATAGATACATCAAAAAATTTCTACTTTGAAAGATTTCAAGTTGTCCTGTTCAATTCTTATTGAAGGCCTTAATCCTCCAGCAAGGGGGACAGGCGGACACAGGGGAGAAGGTAAAGGATGACTGACTATGATGACTGACTACTATGAGTCAGTTTCTATGCCAAATAGTTCATACAAATGACCTCATATAATCCTCACATTAATTCTGCAGGATAGGTATCTGTAATACCTAATACCAACTACTAATTATATCCATTTTGAAGATGAGAAAACTTAGATTCGGAGAGTTTAAGCAACTTCTTCAACTTCATGCAGCCAGTAAGTGAAGGAATCACAACAAACACCCATGTCTTTTTACCTCCAAACTTTGCCATACAATGCTCCAAGTATTTGAAAGCCACCCTTCAAGGTGGGGAGAGAGAGAGAGAAAGACAAATAATGGAGCAAAAGGACTGGTGTTGGGAAGGACAGAGCCTTAACCATGAAAATGGGCTGTTCCCCTGTTCTAAGTCCTGGAACCAGGTGGAAAAATAGCAGTGGTCTTTACACTGCACAGCTTCAGAAGGCAAAGTTGGGACTCACAGGAAAAGTTATAAGAATGTGTGTTTCAAATGAGCAAAACTAAAGTTTCAACAACAAAGAGCCCAAGAAGGGGATGAATTGTCTGCCTCATGCTGTTGAGATCCCTGGAATGAGGAGTAAGCAATAGAGAGCTGATGAATCAATGACTGGCCAGCTATTGTCAATACCAGACAGAGTATTCCTATCAACGCATCCCTTCCCACACTGAAATTCCATGCTTCCTTTTAGCTATTTCCCTGAACACTGCATCTGTGTGAGAACACAAGCACAGTCACGTGTGTTAGTAAACAGAGTATACCGATGAATAAGCAACAAGAGAACTTGGAACTACATGATCAACTTATAGTTTATATACATTGTGCTATATACAAAGCAGGGATTCTGAAATACACTGTAAAGTCATAAAACTGGAGGCATTTTAATGGCTAGCTAATGAATGGCAAACTGGCACACTTCCAAATAGAACAGTTAGAAGACTTTGGAAGTTTCATTTGCTGAGTAAAATATCTTCTGTCACTATCAAGTTTTCAGACTCTACTTTGATAACTACTTTGTAATACCATTATCTATAGGCTCTAATTTAATTGGTTAGTTGTTTCTTTTTTTTCTTTTTCTTTTTCTTTTTTTTGAGACAGTGTCTTACTCGTCGCCCAGGCTGGAGTTCAGTGACACGATCTTGGCTCACTACAACCTCCGCTTCCCAGGTTCAAGCAATTCTCCTGCCTCCGCCTCCTGAGTAGCTGGGATTACAGGCGTCCACCACCACACCTGGCTAATTTTTGTACTTTTAGAAGGGATGGGGTTTCACCATGTTGGCCAGGCTGGTCTCGAACTCATGACCTCAGGTGATCCGCCTGCCTCGGCCTCTCAAAGTTCTGGGATTACAGGTGTGAGTCACCACGCCTGGCCAGTTGTTTCTTATATAGGCTCTATCCTAACTTTTTTTTTTTTTGAGACAGAGTTTTGCTCTGGTTGCCCAGGCTGGAGTACAACAGCATGATCTTGGCTCACTGCAACCTCTGCCTCCTAGGTTCAAGTGATTCTCCTGTCTCAGCCTCCCAAGTAGCTGGGATTACAGGCGTCCACCACCACGCCCGGCTACTTTTGGTATTTTTAGTAGAGATGAGGTTTCACTATGTTGGCCAGGCTGGTCTCAAACTCCTGACCTCAGGTGATCCCACCCACCTTGGCCTCCCAAAGTGCTGGAATTATAGGCGTGAGCCACCGCGCCCGGCCTATCCTATTAAATGAGCTACTGTTTCCACCATTATCAAACATGCATAATTCACTGAGTCCCTCCCTATATTAGCAAAATTATTACCGAAGATAAAATAACTTCATTAGTGCTAAAGTTATATTGTGCCTGAGGGTTTCCATTCTAAGAACTGTTCATCTTTGTTTGTAAACCATTATGTCAAAATTTAAATCCCCAATGAGTCTACCACTCACTGAGTTTAAAGATGAACTGTATTTGGAGCTCAGAAATAAATCAGAAAAATAAATAAATAAATAAACAAACCTTGAACAGTTGGTGGGGCCAGAAGTATGTCATTAATCTGCAGAAGAAACAACAGTAAGACTTCCCAGGTTTCTCGGGCCATGAGAGATGACTCACGGGCCAGTTTCTGAATGGCTCTCAGGACCTGTAAGCATAGTCGAATCTGACTGGAACCCTGTTCCTGTCTGAAGAAGATAGACAGATATCACTGGCAAGCCTGAAGAAGAGACAGCAACAGCTTCAGGACAGGTGACTTATGGATGTGGCAAGCAGTGGTCCAGTGAAGCTCCCTAATATTATCAGCAGAGAGGGCTAGGCATACCATCTTCAGTTTAAAGCTACTTCTTACTCATCGTAAAGTTCAGCACTCTGGGTTCTAAACCTACCACTCCTATGAGAACTGGAAAGCTTCTGGGAGGAAGGCGGGAATACTAGAATATAAACTTCATTTCTGGATTTTCTATGTCTAACACATGCCTAACATATAATAGCAGGCACTCAATAGGTTTTTGTTGAATTAACAAGTAAATACCCACAGCCACCCTTGCTGCTTACATTTAAGCAGAACGACCTTGGTATTCTTGTTTAATTTTTAAAAACACATATTTGCAAGAATTCTACATGTGAATTTACAGTGCTCATAGTCCCTCTGAAGCTAAGGTCTATTAGAGAAGGGCCTAAGGGCCAGAAGGAATAGCCTAATAGGTCCCCAAAATTGATGAGGTATGTAGGCATTGCTTCAGAAATAAATACCTGCTACTGCTGCTCTAATTTTAGAAAAAGACACGTAGCCAGAGATGGAGGCTCCAAGGTTCCCAGGATACCCTGGAACAACAGTTTTAAAACTCACTGCAGGACTGTTTTTCCCAAGGGAAATCTCATAAAGAAGAATTATCTATATAACAGATCAAAGTATTTTGGCTAGGACTGAGGATGAAGATAGAGGTCCAGGCCCGAGCCCTTACCCTCACTTTCCAAAGTAGAACAGTGAGAATTTTGAGAATAGCAGGAAATCCACTGTATTAGCAAGTGGTAAGCTGGCCTCCAGATCTCTTATGGGAAACCCAAAAAAAGTATCTAATATTACTGAAATAAGTCTTGAGGCCAAGTTTCTACATATTGTCATTTGTCACAAAGAACTGATAGAAACATATCTGAATCAGACTGGGGAGTTTCCTCAAGAAATTCCAGAAAATGAAGTGAGTTCCCTTAGAACTGTCAACCCAACCTTAGAATAGAGATTCTCAGATTCTGGGCTATGATGCGGAAAACCGGTCACTTACCCTAGAGTTGAAAGCAAATGACACCACTAAGTTTTCCCTAAAGAAGTCACACCTAAAGCAAAATGATGAGAAAATTGCCTAGGAAGAGCCAAGCACCCTCAGGAGTGGGGAGATGTTCCACATTCAGCTAAAGGTGGATCTAGTCCAGGTAAAGCCCTAAGGTTCAAGCTTGTGTCTACTGCTCTGGCTTACTTGAAGAAGAATAAAAAACTACGGCCAGGCGTGGTGGCTCAAGCCTGTAATCCCAGCACTTTGGGAGGCCGAGACGGGCAGATCACGAGGTCAGGAGATTGAGACTATCCTGGCTAACATGGTGAAACCCCATCTCTACTAAAAAATACAAAAAACTAGCTGGGCAAGGTGGCAGGCGCCTGTAGTCCCAGCTACTGGGGAGGCTGAGGCAGGAGAATGGCATAAACCCGGGAGGCGGAGCTTGCAGTGAGCTGAGATCTGGCCACTGCACTCCAGCCTGGGCGACACAGCAAGACTCCATCTCAAAAAAAAAAAAAAAAAAAAAACTATATCATAGCCCCAAACCTAATCAAGTAATGTAAGAGGAAGTCCAGAATAAGAAATAAAAATACCACTAATGGCCCTGGAACTGACACTCTTCCAAGAGTGCATGCCTCCTACATGGTAATTTAGGCCTACCTACCATTTCCAGGCCTACCTACCATTTCCTGTCCAATGACAGGAAAGGAAATACCTGTTCCTCAGGTACTGAGGCTCCTCCTCACTCAGAAGGCCTAAATTCAGATGCAGGGTCCAAAGTTCTAAAGCTAACAAGGTAACCTTTACATAAAAACAAACAGAAGAGCTAAACACCAGAGATCTCCTTTTCAAAAATATCAAGTTACTTTTTAAAAAGTAACTTGTGATCTTCAGAAAAACTGCTTTAGAACAGTGGTGGTGAATGATGGCCAATGGGTCAAATCTGGCCTGCTATCTTTTATTGTAAACAGAGTTTACAAATCTGGCCTACTATCTATATTGTAAGTGAAGCTGTATTGGAACACAGTAATGATCACTCATTCACATACTGCCTATGGCTGCTTTCATGCCATACCAGCAGAACTGAGTAATTACAACACTATATAACCCACAAAACCTAAAATGCTATCTGGCTCTTTGTTAACCCTGCTTTAGAACAATAATATGTTTTTTTAAAGTACAGTATAGTATATGTGAGCAATTAAAACCTTAATCACCTTTAAAAGGTGATTTACTCTTCGCTCAATCATAAAAAAAAAAAAACTGATGGGCAAAACAGAACGGTTACATTCATTCTGACATAATCTCTAGCAAAATGGTAAAGGCAGTTCCCTCCATTTTGAGTGTCAGTTTTTATAAAAACAACCAATTGAGTAAACTTAGATGACAGTTTTGTGAACTATCAGAATCAAATAAACAACTAAAACTTCAAATAATGGGAGATGAGATCGTAACACCAATACTTAGCATTGAAAATATTCAGCTAAGTTTCCTAAAACATTAGCCAGGAAGAGAACTCTAATTCTCAGTTGAGTAGCCTCTCAGAATTTACTAACACTTATGCATGCACACTTTTGAGAAAACAAGGTAATTACCAAATAGCAAAACCATTTATAAGGTAGTCATGTATCTCAAAAGAGAAAAAGCAAAGGCACAAGCCTAATTAACTCAAATGCCATTAATTTTTTTTCATCAATACAAATTAGCTGAGCACTGAGAGGCAGCAGGCTTACAAAGAGGAAAGAGACACAGTGACAATACTACTCATGAGACTATCGCAGGCATGAAGAAAAAGCCCAGTAGTCTCCTAAAAAGATAACAAGAAAGTATTAAAACTATTATATCATTTTAGAAGAACCTGCTTATAAACAATATTCTAAGTACTCCCAACTGTTTCCTGTTTTTTTGTTGTTGTTGTTTGTTTGTTTTGTTTGAGACAGAGTCTCACTCTGTTGCCCAGGCTGGAGTGCAGTGGTGCGATCTTGGCTCACTGCAACCTCCGCCTCCCAGATTCAAGCGGTTCTCCTGCCTCAGCCTCCCATGTAGCTGGGATTATAGGCACATGCCACCACGCCCGGCTACGTTTTGTATTTTTAGTAGAGACAGGGTTTTGCCATGTTGGCCAGGCTGGTCTCGAACTCCTGACCTCAGGTGATCCACCTGCCTCAGCCTCCAAACGTGCTGGGATTACAGGCATGAGCCACTGTGCCCAGCCTATTTCCTGTTTTTAATTCCATTTGAAATCAATAAATACAAGCAACACGCATTTAATTCACACCTATGGTAAGTATTAAGTACTAAAATACCAGTACTGCACCAGATACTGTGGAAGCCTAAAATAGAGACAACACAGTTCCTGCCTTCAAGTTGGTTAGATCGGGAAAGGAGACACACATTTTAAAAGATAAGCAACAAAACAGCAAGAGATACAAGAGTGATACAGAAAGTATCACATAGGTTCAGAGAAGGTGTGAGCGCTGTGGGCCTGAGTGGTTAGGTAGGACTTCTCCTCACAAGGTGGAACTAAAGAACCAACAAGAATGAGATGTGGTGATGGAGAGAAGGAGGAGGAAGAAGACAAAAAGACATCATGACGGGAAAGATCTTTAAGAGGTCTTAGAGGAATGTCTGACTTATGAGTCTGACTAAACAGCAGCATTCATGCAGAATTAAGAACAGCTAGTTTGGTTAGAGGCCAGACTACACCAGGCATTTCATGCATGGTATGCTGTTTACACCTGAGCCAACAGACCAGAGTTCCGGAGAGTTCTCTTTTTTAATTCAGATTTTCCAAAGTAATCTTCCTTCTATATTTAGAAAGTTAAAAACTTACAGAGCTGGTTTTCAAAGTCCCTCACTGTATGACAGAGCAAAAGCTCTAACCAGAACTTTACCAAAGGGAGATTGCCCTACTGCTCCTTGAAGGTATCCTACATTATGATATTTAAGGCCTTTGCCTAAGAGGATAGAAAAAAAGTTAGAAACAAACTATCAAGAGTAATCTTTTGGCTTACTATAAAGTTGCCCATAATTGTTTCAAGGGTCTTCATTCTCTCATAGGAAAGATGCCTCTTAAGGTAGATACATCTCCCTTAGTTGTGTTTAGCCTAAATGGAAACAAGAATGTGACAGGCAAAAGTATATATTTTCTTGAGTAGAAGGGAAAGATGTTACAGTATTTTAATATCTAAGAGGTATGAGATTTTAGAAGCAAAGCCAAAAACTTGTAAAGAGCACATACCTGTTAAAAACACCTAGTAAACATTACATAAGCCCATCTTTCCTAACATTCACATTAATACAATCTTTAATTGAACACACGAAGTCACTGTTCAGAGGACTAACAATGAAATCAGCTCCTATACTATAGTAACATTTATGAATATTTTACTATGCCCCTGATAATGGGCCAGATAGACAGGTACAGCTTACCTTGGTACAAAAAGATTTTGTAGGTGTTTTAGTATACTTTGAACATATTGATTAGGCTCTTTAATAACTGGCAATGGAATAGAATCTTTCGGCAACACTAAAGCCATAATCCAGTCTGTATATACATCAACGCAATATTTTACAGTCTCTCCATCCAATGGAAGGGTCAGTCCATAGCAAATTACTTCCATGGTCCATTTTACCTAGACAAAAGAAAATATCCATACAGAATTATTATACATGCCTATCTCAGTAGACTGATTTAAAATGTCAATCTCTTTTATTGCCAAAAGCCTCTAAATTGATATTCATCTCAATGTAAGTATCAGATTTATTTTAGATAATGCATTTTTCACATATCCAACATACAATTTCCCAAGCAAAAGATTTAAGAAGAAAATAAATTACTTATTTTTGACTATCAATCCTATGCTGGTTTTTGCCCTTTAGATATTATTATTATTTGCTCTGTGAATTAAAAAGTAAATACAGGTCACTTCAATTTTCCAGAGATTAGAGACACAAAAATCAAACATTTTAGAGTTTTTTCTCCACTTATGTGTAGCATTTAGAAAATCATATAAAGTCAGTCACATTCCATCTCCAGATTATGCAAATGAACAAACAAGAAGAAAGATGAACTGTTTGACTCTTATTTTACAACTGTTTCCTCTGCCCCCCCCAAAAAAAAAACTAAAAATGAAGAACAAACACAGCTGAGAAAGGACTGAAGCTGGGTAAGATCTTAGCAAGGCATTTAGCCGCACTGAATGAGTCCCTGCCTCCTGACCTAGCTGAATCACATCCTAAGGACTGACAGAACTTGCCTAAGAGACTGCTGAACCACTAGGCTGCCTGCAGTCATAACTGTAGAGATTAAATAATCTGGCCCAAGTCACTGGTTTATAAAAGGTAGAGCTGAAAACTTGAATCCTGGTCTTCCAACTAGAAGGTACCACTGGACAACTTTTTCCAAAATGACTTTGGCACATTAGTCTACTATTATTCTGTCATGTGGTATCTGGACCAGTTACAAATCCAGCCATTCTACCATCATCTGAGCTATATGTCACCATCTATGAGAAACCCCAATTTGCAAAAAAAAAAAAAAAGGAGGAAACTGTATTCCAGACATTGCAAACTGGAAAGTTTAAGTGAATTCCAGACAAAACTTTGAGACAAATTACCAAGCAATCAGTGAACACTTACAAAAGAGAAGCATGATTACCAAGACCCAGCCTGCTCAAAAAAATCAAGTCATGCCAAATGAGCTTCACTCCTTTATTAACAGGGTTACTATTTAGAGGGCTGACAATGGTGTAGTCCTTGCAGTTTACAAAGCACTTTCATAAATATCATCTAGCCATCACAATAACCCTGTGTAGACAGGGCAAACTATCCTTACTTTATACATAAGAAAACAGAAGCTTAGCAAGATTACGCAATTTGGCACAAGTCACTGGTTTATAAAAGGTGGAGCTGAAAACTTGAACCCTGGTCTTCCAACTAGAAATTTGAAGCTATTCTCACCATGCCATTAACAGAGTTCTCCGGCAAATGGGTATCTGGGTGTTAGCAAGAAATCTGGGCAGCCCCAGGATCTCCTTGTGGACAAGATGGAGACATATGGCCCAGAGGATGGTAGAATGGCTAGATTTACAACTGGTCAAGATACCACATTACAGAGTAACAACAGATTAATGTGCCAAGATCATTTTGGCAAAAGGTGCTCAGTGGCATGCCAAAGGCTCTGCCAAGATTTTAACTTAGGGGGAAAAAAAAGAAAAACAGTGCATGCTGATCATCTGTAGATATCACAAAGCTAAAAAGGATGGCCAACTTGCTGGACAGAAATTCAGGATTCAAAAAGACTTCAACGGCTTAAAACCAAAGTTAAATCTAATAAGATAAATATATATATTACATTTTTTAAGCTCAAAAGCAACTACAAAGGTTAAGGGTAGGAAATATATGCTTTAACTGCAATAAGTGTTAAAGAAGCCTATAACAGCACAGTGAAACTGTGACAAATTTGGAGCAGGGTGTAGCAAGATTTAGCCACATAATAGAAGAGATTCTAAAAGACATTGCAGGTCCCTGATTATCAGATGAAAAACCAAGAAGATATCTTTGGTGGCATCTTCACACAATCATTTAATTTTATAATTCTAGGCCGGACATAGTGGCTCACACCTGTAATCCCAGCACTTTGGGAGGCCGAGGCGGGTGGATCACCTGAGGTCAGGAGTTCAACACCAGCCTGGCCAACATGTCAAAACCCTGTCTCTACCAAAAATACAAAAATTGGCCAGGTGCAGTGGCTCACACCTGTAACCTCAGCACTTTGGGAGGCCAAGGTGGGCGGATCACCTGAGGTAGGGAGTTCAAGACCAGTCTGGTCAACACAGAGAAACCCCCGTCTCTACTAAAAAAAAAATACAAAATTAGCCGGGCATGGTGGCGCATGCCTGCAATCCCAACTACTCGGGTGGCTGAGGCAGGAGAACTGCTTGAACCTGGGAGGCAGAGGTTGCGGTAAGCCAAGATCACGCCTTTGCACTCCAGCCTGGACAACAAGAGCAAGACTCTGTCTCAAAAAATAAATAAATAGGCCGGGCTCGGTGGCTCACGCCTGTAATCCCAGCACTTTGGGAGGCTGAGGTGGGCAGATAACAAGGTCAGGAGATCAAGACCATCCTGGATAACACGGTGAAACCCTGTCTCTACTAAAAATACAAAAAATTGCCAGGCATGGTAGCAGGGCGCCTGTAGTCCCAGCTACTTGGGAGACTGAGGCAGGAGAATGGTGTGAACCCGGGAGGCGGAGCTTGCAGTGAGCCGAGGTCATGCCACTGCACTCTCGCCTGGGTGACAGAGCAAGACTCTGTGTCAAAAAAACAAAACAAAAAAAGGTGTAATTCTAGAGGACACAGGAATTCTCATCCCTTTTCAAGGGTGAGAAAGGAGAAAAACCAGGGCTACACCAGAGCACCTCCATCTACTCATGTACCATCTCATCCCAGGAGAAGGCAACAAGGGATCACAAACACACCAGGAGGAGAGGCACTAGGGTCTGTGCTAGTCCTCAGGGATAAATCTAGGGTCCTCTGAAGAGAGAAAAATGTTCCTCAGACTGAAGACCTTTACTCTTCAGAGACCCATGGCTGAGGGAGGATAACTGCCCCTAGAGCTACAAGTTTTAGTCTTATATCTAAGTCTAATCTCTCCTTCACAGGAAACCAAAAACCAAACAGAAAAAAAGGGTCTGAGACATAGGGTACAGGTTTTGCTAAACGTGAAGCCTGAAGGTTACATGAGCTTCTTCAAGACAAGGGACAAAGTTTTAATCCTGCGTCTTAGCCAGAATTTATACTAGCAAGCTCCTCTACTACTCCATTCTCAGGGCCCCTTCACAACTTCCCAATAGCAACTTTTTAACTTCAGCCTACGCCGCTGAACCCAGGAACAAAGGGCCAGCTTCAGGGCAAGCCATTCCACGAGCCCCTAGCTTTAGAAACAGTAAACACCCAGCCTGGGCAACATAGTAAGAACATCCCTATAAAAATTTTTTTTTTTTTTTTTTTTTGAGACGGAGTCTCGCTCTCGCCCAGGCTGGAGTGCAGTGGCCGGATCTCAGCTCACTGCAAGCTCCGCCTCCCGGGTTCACGCCATTCTCCTGCCTCAGCCTCCCGAGTAGTTGGGACTACAGGCGCCCGCCACTGCGCCCGGCTAGTTTTTTGTATTTTTTAGTAGAAACGGGGTTTCACTGTGTTAGCCAGGATGGTCTCGATCTCCTGACCTCGTGATCCACCCGTCTCGGCCTCCCAAAGTGCTGGGATTACAGGCTTGAGCCACCGCGCCCGGCAAAAAATTTTTTTTTAATTAGCCTGGCGTGGTGGCACGTGTCTGTAATTCCAGCTACTTGGGACTCACTGGGATGGAAAAATCATTTGAGCCCAGAGAGACCGAGGCTGCAGCGAGCTGTGGTCATGCCACTGCATACTAGCCTGAGTAACAAAGCAAGACTCTGTGTTAAAAAAAAAAAAAACAGCAAACACAACCCCAATTCCAATCACCTAGGCTTAGGCCAGAAGGGCTTGGCTTCTCTGCAGCACTCTTAAACCTGGAAGTCAGAAAGGGGTAGGTAGGTATGGGGACAAGGGAGAGCTTAAGCACAGCATACGCATAGCCTGAAAACTCGACATGAGTCTTCAGTCAGGGGCCATCTAGAGGTAGGGATGAGGTCTTCCAACCACACTCTAAATGGAAATCAGAAGACTAAGCCTAGAGCTTTGGGGAAAGGGTTTGACATTCAAGTCCCTGTCTTGGCCTTTAGCTTAAGTGGAGAATTCACCATAACTAGTAAAAAGTCCCAAGAGCAAAACAGTACAACTCATTCCTTACAACCTCCACAAACTCCGAGTCCCAGCCCTCAACTCAAACAAGATCAAAATTGAGAAGTCATACTACGTTGGGCAGAAATCCATTAAAAAGCTGACGTTATTCTACTACAGCTCTTTTCAAAGAAAAAAGAACAAAAAAGTTAACATTAAACAAATTCTTCAAGAACAAATGTACATTTTCATATAAGAGAATGAAATTTAGAAACACTTACTTCTTTGTCAGTTTTTAACAAACTCTCACTACCAGCCACTGAAGGGGTACCTAACACCTGCCCAAGAGGACGGACTACAGCATTTGCCACCTCTCGTCCAACACTCTCTGGATAGCTGTGCAGCACACTGGTATGGCCTTGATCATTCTGAATCACCAAATGCAGTGACCTCCACTCAGAGTACATCGTGCCACTAAAGTACAATCCAAATGGCACCTGAAAAGACAAAACAGAAATGCATGTCAAATTATACTACTGGAAATTAACAGAAATAAATAGAACAGATGTATAGACTTTCGGCATGATAAAGAATGCTGCAAACATCTTGCCTCTGAAGACAGAAAAAATATATCTAAATGTTTTGAGAATATCCCAGAACCTCAGGGTAAGATTAGGTAGGAAGGCAGAACCTGCAGCTCTCTGAGCACCTCCCCAAAAGAGCCCTCGGAAGCCCTGGGGCAGAGCTGGAGAAGATGGCCATTGGGCAGGGGAATAACATGATTAGATATGGGACATTCACAGCATGAGGGAACCCTCCACATGGTTCCAGGACAGAAAAACATGGGAGAATGGAATGTCCTAAGTAGGAAGGGGAGACAACGGAGAACTTACTAAGACCCAGGTTTTCAGTCAACAGTTTCAGAGTACCTACTATCTGCTGAATACATATCCCTACAATTTCTCAGCACTGTCCTCAAATTACACTTAAAAATTCTTTGAGACTGTTTCATTCTCTGAAACAGTGGTGCTGAAACTACCAGCACTGGAACACTGGGAAGTCACAGTGTTCTTTAGGAAACATATTAAGAGCTGCCACTTATTAAGCATTTAATACATACTACTCATATAATCACTAAAACAACCCTATGAATATTCAGTAACACTATCCCTATTTCACAGATGAAAAACTGGAGCATAGAGAGGTTTGCTTCTTACCTGAAGCTTTAAAGTTATAACATGGTAGAGCTGGGTTTTTTTGTTTTTGTTTTTTTGAGACGGAGTCTTGCTCTGTTGCCCAGGCACACTGGAATGCAGTGGCGGCCATCTCAGCTCATTGCAACCTCCGCCTTCCAGGTTCAAGCAATTCTCCTGCCTCAGCCTCCCAAGTAGCTGGGATTACAGGCGCCCGCCACCACGCCCGGCTAATTTTTGTATTTTTAGTAGAGAAGGGGTTTCACCATGTTGGCCAGGCTGGTCTCGAACTCCTGGCCTAAGGTGATCCACTGGCTTTGACCTCCCAAAGTGCTGGGAATACAGGCGTGGGCCACCGCACCCAGCCAGAGCTAGGCTTTGAACCCACATCTGTTGGGCTCCAGGGCATATGCTCTTAGCCATGATACGTGCTGTCTCTCCCTATTCTAAACACTCTCCAATGCAGGTACTTCTGCCTATTCTGTACACGCTCCATAAAATGATATCTAAGTCTACTGCACATAGGAGGGACATCAGCTGCAAGAAAACATATCTGTATGAATGCAATGTAAATATTACAACCATAAATCCCATACTCATAAAGAGGATAAATGATGGTTAGCCCTCTCCAATTCATTTCTGTTAACTTCCACTTTCTACTTGTTCTGAAATCTGCCCAGCGAGCAGTTTAAGCAAACTCAAGGTTATAATTAATCTTTAAAAAGTTCTATCCCTAAAAGTTACCTTTTCCTCAAACTGGGAAGAGATTAGCATTGTTTAATTTTATCCTGAGAAACCTTATCCCAGCTCACCAAACATCAAGAGCTTATGACATTTTTCTAAGACTAACTCTATTTAAGTATAAAGAAAAAATTTTAAAGAATTTTTTAAAAAAGAAGAGCATATCGCAGGGCACGCTGGCTCATGCCCGTAATCCAAGCACTTTGGGAGGCCAAGGCAGGCAGATCACAAGGTCAGGAGTTTGAGACCAGCCTGACCAATATGGTGAAACCCTGTCTCTACCAAAAATACAAAAATTAGCCAGGTGTGGTGGCGGGCGCCTGCAGTCCCAACTACTCGGGAGTCTGAGGTAGGAGAATGGCGTGAACCCGGGAGGCGGAGATTGCATTGAGCCAAGATTGCGCCACTGCTCTCCAGCCTGGGTGACAGAGCGAGACTCCGTCTCAAACAAACAACAACAAAAAAAGCATATGACATTTGAGAATCACAGAGCTACAGAATGAAAATCAAACTCTTTAGTATGAGAGTCAAAGTCATTCACAGTGTGGTCCCAAACTACCTTTCTTTCTCCTTTCCATACACAGGAATCCATATACTTTCCCTCTCATCCGATTCAATCTACTCAGCTTCCTCTGGAGTCTGAGGGACTCTAGGCCCGGGTACCCTTCAGTGACCCTATAAGGATCCTGTAATCTCCTCCCTCCTCTTCCTCCTCCTCTGGATCTTTCTCTGAAAACGGGAAGGCAGGAGGAATGGGCCATCATCTAATAAGGCACCCACAATTCAAAGGAAGAACAGATGCATCTGACTACTAAAATTGCCTCAGTTGCCTCATGATGTATAAGGAATTCCCCCAAGGATATCCTGGTGTCCCTCTGAAATAAGCACTCTCAACAATATAAGGGGGGAAAGGGAAAGTTCTGATAGAGAGCCATCACCATCAAAAGACAACTGATTCCTACACGTTTTTTCCTTGCTTTTTAAATTTAACATATATACACATAAATACTTATGTGTATACTACATATATATACATATAGTATAAATATATACATACTGTATAGTCTCTTATACAAATGCATAAGAATATTATACTACAGGGGTTTTAGTTTTAGTGTGGTTTTACATCCTTTTCATTTTTTGTTAGGTGTCATCCCCTGTCCAAATAATTTACTTCATGAACAGACAATCCTGTTAACATCTTAACATTCCCTCCTGTATTTTGTGCCACTCAAAACTTTTTTTTTTTTTTTTTTTTTTGAGACAGAGTCTCGCTATCACCCAGACTAGAGTGCAGTGGCATAATCTTGGCTTACTGCAACCTCCGCCTCCCGGGTGCAAGGGATTCTCCTGCCTCTGCCTTCCAAGTAGCTGAGATTACAGGAGCATGTCACCACGCGCAGCCAATTTTTGTATTTTAGTAGAGATGGGGTTTCACCATGTTGGCCAAGCTAGTTTCAGGCTCCTGACCTCAAGTGATCCACCCATCTTGGCCTCCCAAACTGCTGGGATTTCAGGCATGGGCCACTGCACCCGGCCTCAATCATATTAAAATAACTTACATACATGCATAGCTACAGATTGTACAGGTACCTCATGAACATCCTTCTAATTAATAACAGATTCGTTTTAATGGCTAGATAATTTTCCATGGCATTTGTGTGGCCTAATTTACTCAACCAGTCTCCTAATGATATGCATTCACTTCATTCCCCATTTTTTTGTCACCAGGAAATAATGATGCAATAAACATACTTGTTAACATACCCTTAAGAAGCAGCAGCCTTTTTACTTCTGTGGAATAAGTTCTCGAGTTAAACTGCTAGATAAAAGGGTACATGTATTTTTAATATTATTAGGTCTTACCAGATTGCTTCCCAAAAAAACCCGTAACAATTCCCGTTTACATTAGGAACAGATAAGAGCCATTCTCTCATTTCACCCCCTCCCTGCTAGAAATCAGCATTATTTATTTATTTGTCAACTTGATAGGTATAAAATAAAATTTCATTGTTCTAGCCAAAGATTTATTTTACAGCTTCCGGTCTTGAGTCTGGCTTAGAAGGTTTTACCCTCCCCTGGGAGGCCGAGACGGGCGGATCACAAGGTCAGGAGATCGAGACCATCCTGGCTAACACGATGAAACCCCGTCTCTACTAAAAAATACAAAAAACTAGCCGGGCCAGGCACGGTGGCTCAAGCCTGTAATCCCAGCACTTTGGGAGGCCGAGACAGGCGGATCACGAGGTCAGGAGATCGAGACCATCCTGGCCGACACGGTGAAACCCCGTCTCTACTAAAAAATACAGAAAACTAGCCGGGCGAGGTGGCGGGCGCCTGTAGTCCCAGCTACTCGGGAG
>NW_012101477.1:3218674-3260956 GCF_000951045.1 Mandrillus leucophaeus
AGGCGGAGCTTGCAGTGAGCTGAGATCTGGCCACTGCACTCCAGCCTGGGCAACAGAGCAAGACTCCGTCTCAAAAAAAAAAAAAAAAAAAAAAAGGAAGGTTTTACCCTCCCATCCCCTCTATCAATGTTTTTCAAACTGTGGGTCACGAAACTATCAATGTTTTTCAAACATGAAATAAATGTTTGATAATAAATAAATGTTTTTCAAACATGAAATAAATGTGAGTCATGAAATAAATGTTATGGATAACATTTATTTTAATTAGATGGTATACGATATATGATAAAGGCATCACACAGAATAAAGGTAAGCAATGTTTCTGTGAAACTTGATTCCTTTGTAATATATGCATATGTTCTGGATCACAATGGAAAACGCATTTTTTGTTCTTTTTTTCTTTTTGTTTTTTGAGACGAAGTTTCGCTCTTGTTACCCAGGCTGGAGTGCAACGGTGCGATCTTGGCTCACCACAACCTTTGCCTCCCGGGTTCAAGCGATTCTCCTGCCTCAGCGTCCTGAGTAGCTGGGATTACAGGCATGCACGACCACACCCGGCTCATTTTGTATTTTTAGTAGAGGCGGGGTTTCTCTATGTTGGTCAGGCTGGTCTCGAACTCCTGACCTCAGGTGATCCGCCCGCCTCAGCCTCCCAAAGTGTTGGGATCACAGGCGTAGCCACCACACCGAGCAGAAAATACATTTCTTACAGGTCTTAGTCCAAAAATTTGAAAACATAACCCTAACGTGAATATGTAGTCTCCTAGATTTTCCTGCAAGATAACTGCATAATTTTTCACACTTAACTTGTATATTCATCTGGAATTTACTTCTGTAAGTGGTGTACAAAAGGTCCGATTTTAATTTCTTCTAAATGCACGGTCAGTTGTGTCAGCATCACCTCTTAAAAATACATCCTTTATGCACTAAACTGAAATACTAATTCTGTCATATATTAAATTTTCATTTATTCTAGAATCTATGAGACTTCTGTTCTATTCAACTACTTGTCTATTCCCATGCCAACCCATAATGATTTAAGTTCAGTGGTTTTATAGAATGTTTTTTCCAAAACTTTACTGTCTTTTCTAGACATTTATTCTTCAGCATACAATTTATTATTTTATCCAAATCAAAAAATCAACAATAAAGCCTTGCTAGAATTCTAATGGGAACTGCACATACCACCTTGCCAGCCTTGTCTTCTACTGCCACTTTCCCACAAACATCCCAAACAATGGCCACAAAGAACTACTGATTGCACAAGCCCAGCAAATTCTTTCTTACCCTAGGTCACTGGTTATGCTGCTCCCACTGACTGAACTGCCATTCCCTGCCTTGATCCACCTTACGAAGTACTCAGCCTTCAAAGCCCAACTCAAATGTCCTCTCTTTGGTAAAACCTTTCTTGACTCCTTAGACCAACTCCTCTCAGCTGAGTGCCTATCACCGAATGTTCATATAAAGCTGCCCATTAGCTCATTTGTTAGTGGTGTAGAGATACATTCACCACAGAAGTGTCAGCCTTTTCTGAGTGGGGACCTCACCTCCTGAACCTCTGAGTGCCTGGCACACAGTGGACATAGAACATGTGTTTGAAAGTGTCAAGGTTCACCAATGGGAAAAAGGAAGATATCAGAAGGTATTCCCTCTATTCCACTAAAGTGTGTCCAAAATTTTGTATGTTATATTCAAATAAAAATTGAAAAATGTTCATTTGTTTGAAGCTAATTACTAGTAAAAATAAAAGTTGGATGGTTTTCAAATATTAAATAAATATTTAATATTCAGGGTCCATCACAGCACATTATTGGAAGAAAACAGGTTTTAAGAGGGAAAAAAAAAAGGACAAACTAGCTCTCAAACTCTACTGCACACTTAAGACTCATCAGGGGAGGAAAGGGTCTAGCTGAAAATGCAGATTCCTAGGTCCCATTCAGAGAAACCTCAATTCTGCAGGTCTGAGCTGGGGCCTCACAATCTGCATTTTTAAGAAATTGCCACTACCCTCCCAATTCTGAAGAGAGGAGTACAGAATTATGAAAGACCAATTGAAATAGGTTTAATAGCTCTTAAATCCTTCTGACAAACTTTTTTAAGTTTTTAAATTAAGAAATTTTCATTCTCTAAATGTATTGTTTAGATGATTAAATGAAAATAAAAAATGCTTTCAAGAAACATGTAAAATAGAAAGATATAGGCCAGGCGTGGTGGCTCACACCTGTAATCCCAGCACTCTGGGAGGCTCAGGTGGGCGGATCACCTAAGGTCAGGAGTTTGAGACCAGCCTGGACAACATCATGGTGAAACCCCATCTCTACTAAAAACACAAAAATTAGCTGGGCATGGTGTCACACACCTGTAACCCCAGCTACTTGGGAGGCTGAGGCAGGGGAATCACATGAAACCGGGAGGTGTAGGTTGCAGTGAGCAGAGATGGCGCCATAGCACTCCAGCCTGGGCCACAAAAGCAAAACTCCATCTCAAAAAAAAAAAAAAAAGATATAGAAAGGATACAATGAAAAAGCTGAACTAAAACATCAAAATGTATGTAACAGAAAAAAAGATGCTAAACTTTAACAAAATGCAGACAGACAAAAAACATTAAGACAAAAAAATGCATTATAATTACAGATATATTAAGTAAAACAATGAAGAGAACATAAACATTAGAAACAAACATGGAAGAAACACAAAGGCAACTAAAGTATTATTTTGTACCTATTAAACTAACAAAACAAGTGATAAAACTCAACTCTGGCTCACACCTGTAATCCCAGCACTTTGGGAGACCGAGGCAGGCAGATCACCTGGGGTCAGGAGTTCAAGACCGGCCCGGCCAACATGGCGAAACCTGTCTCTACTAAAAGTACAAAAATTAGCCGGGCATGGTAGTGGGCGCCTGTAATTCCCGGCTACTCAGGAGGCTGAGGCAGGAGAGGCTTAAACCTGGGCGGCAGAGGTTGCAGTAAGCTGAGGTCGCGCGCTGCACTCCAGCCTTGATGACGAGAGAGACTCCGTCTCAAAAAAAGAAAAAACAAAAAACTCAACTCTGATGAGGAGGTAAGGACCCAATTGAGAACTTAGGGCAATGATTTTTAATACAAAAACCTGTTACCTAGAGGCACTGTGGAAATATTAAGTGTACTTTTGGTTAGCACAACGATTGGGGCAGGCTCCTGGTATTACAGGCAGAGTCAGGAAATCTAGACATCCTATACTGCATGAGACAGTCCTGCACAATGAACAATTATGCTACATCTCACATGACTTTTGAACATCTGCTAGAAAATCATTGTCTAAGACTAAAAATTAACTTCATTTACATATAAATACAAAATATATTGTGATATTTTAATAGACTGAATTTTCCAATAATGCAATTAATCACGTAAATTGCGGAAGACTAAGCTTCCTTATCTTTAGAACCAAGAACTGTTCACAACCCTATAAAAATCACACCACCAGGCCGGGTACAGTGGCTCACGCCTGTAATCCCAGCACTTTGGGAGGCCAAGGCGGGCAGATCACCTAAGGTAGGGAGTTCAAGACTAGCCTGACCAACATGGAAAAACCTCATCTCTACTAAAAATACAAAATTAGCCAGGCGTGGTGGTGCATGCCTGTAATCCCAGCTACTCAGGAGGCTGAGGCAGGAGGATCACTTGAACGCGGGAGGTGGAGGTTGCTGTGAGCCGAGATCACGCCATTGCACTCCAGCCTGGGCAACAAGAGCGAAACTCAGTCTCAAAAAAAAAAAAAAAAAAAGGAAAAGAAAAGAAAAATCATATCACCAATGGCCAAGCCACTTGTAGTATTTGAACTGCTAATATCCACATTTGTGTCAGAAACACAATAGTAGGGACTACATATATACTTATTTAGCCCTTTTTTCAAGATGGCAAACATAAAGAAAAAGTGTCATATTACTGTCTTACTTCTCAACTTATAAGTAGACACAAGTACCTGCCTACTTCATTGTGCCCTCTAGGCATAGTTGTACATATTTTTATTGAAATCTTAATTATGACAGTAATTTATGTTTTTCCTTTATTAGAGTTAGAAAGTTTCATTGATTTTTTATAAAAATCTGTGTGTTGGTAAGCTTTATATATATATAAATTTTTTTTTTTTTTGAGACAAGGTTTCACCCTGTCACCCAGGCTGGAATCCACTGGCACAATCATGGCTCACTGTAGCCTCGACATTCCAGGCTCAAGTGATCCTCCCTCCTCATGCCCAGCTAATTTTTTGTATTTTGGGGAGTTTCACCATGTTGCCCAGGCTAGTCTCAAACTCCTGGACTCAAGCAATCTGCCCATCTTGGCCTCTCAAAATCCTGAGATTACAGGTGTGAGCCACCATGCTTGGCTAGTAGGTTATATATTATCTGTTAATTTCAGGATACAAAGGTAGTTAATTACCACATAAAATCTGAAAAGATTGAAAACGACCAATGTAGGAAAGTAACATATTAAGTAGTGAAGTGGGTAGAGTGAGTGCTATGGCAAAGGAGAATACACAAGCTCTGTTTACAGCTATTACTCAGTTCTAGCTGTCACCTGGAAGGAATGCAGAGCCAGACTTGCCAGATAATCCAATTTTTGAAGAGACACAGAAAATCTGGACATTTCTACAAAGTCTCCTACTCTTTTTTATTTTTTATTTTTTGAGACGGAGTCTCGCTCTGTCGCCCAGGCTGGAGTGCAGTGGCGTGATCTTGGCTCACTGCAAGCTCCGCCTCCCAGGTTCACACCATTCTCCTGCCTCAGCCTCCTGAGTAGCTGGGACTACAGGCACCCATCACCACACCCGGCTAATTTTTTGTATTTTTGGTACAGATGGGGTTTCACCATGTTAGCCAGGATGGTCTCGATCTCCTGACCTCATGATCCGCCTGCCTCGGCCTCCCAAAGTGCTGGGATTACAGGCGTGAGCCACCACGCCCGGCCAAAGTCTCCTACTCTTTAAATGTTATCAACTAAACTCAAGATAAAAGATAAATTAAAAAAAAAAAAAGTGGGCTAAAAAAGAACTTATCTATGGTCCAATTTATGCCTCTGATCACAGATAAAGGCATACACTAGTTTTGGTAACTGAATTAACAAAATCCTTGTGGAAAGAGGATAGTGAAGTGTATACTCTGTGTATAAGCTGTTGGTACCCCAGAAGTCACCCCAACCCACTTTTGCTGCAGGGGCTGGGCTTATAACCCAACTATGGAGGTCCTACAACTTCACTTTATTTCATGGTGGTTGCTGTTAGAGAAAAAAAGGATGAAGGCAAAGTGCAGTGATAGATTTGGTAGAGGGAGTTCCATTAGGCCCAGTATCGTCAGTGGCCAGCCTACCCTTTTTTTTAACCTTTTCTTTTTTTTTTTAGACAGAGTCTCGCTCTGTAACCCAGGCTGGAGTGCAGTAGCGCCATCTTGGCACACTGCAACCTCCGCCTCCTGGATTCAAGCAATTCTCCTGCCTCAGACTCCCAAGTAGCTGGGACTACAGGCACCTACCACCACACCTGGCTAATTTCAATATTTTTAGTAGAGACGGGGTTTCACCATATTGGCCAGGCTGGTCTCAAATTCCTGACCTTGTGATCCACCCGCCTCGGCCTCCCAAAGTGCTGGGATTACAGGCATGAGCCACTGTGCCCACCCAGCCTACCTTAAATGCACACAAATAAGAACCTCCTCCTGCTGTTGTGGTTCAGGTTATCCAAAGCAACAAACCTCAGAGATCTTGGAGAACATTACTTTCAGGAGCCAGAACTGCCGCACCACCTAGGCCCTCCTAGGCAAGAATGTTCATAACTGCATCAACCTCTCAGGATAGCACCATCGCAGAACCCTCATGAGTCTTGATCACACTTGCCATGTCTTAGTCCACTTGCCATGGGGCTGTTTGTAGTTCCATCCTGTTAATAAGTTGGCACGCTTGTAAGGCAGCTCAGGCTGATATGTCATTTTCCTAAACATTCACCCAAGGATAGCATGAATGTTTTGCCAGTACAAAGCGGAAGACACAGAATGCCTTGACACGGTAATCTGACTTAAGTTTATCCTTACAAAACAGCTCAATTTTAAAAAAACGTACAAGATGCTCACTGTAGTATTACATATAAGATGAGGAAGAGGGTGTAATTTAACTTCCATCAATAATGGGAAAATTTCATAATTAGGGCATATTAATTCTATATACTATTATGTAGCCATTAAACACTGAGATTACCTAGAAGCATAAAAACATACATGAGAGTGGTTAAGAGCCAGTGCTCTGGAACTAAGCTTCATAGATTCAAATCCCAGCTCTACCTGCAAGCTGGGTAATGTTGCAAAAGTTACTCTACTTCTGTGTTGGAACATCCTCGTCTGTAAAATGGGGATAATAGTAGAATAAGGTATGGTGGCTCATGTCTATAATTCTAGCACCATGGGAGGCGGAGGTGGGCAGATTGCTTGAGTCTAAGAGTTTGAGACCAGCCTAGGCAACACGGAGAAAACCCATCTCCACAAAAAACACAAAAAAGTTAGCCAGGCATGGTGGTACACACCTGTTGTGTACATATCTGTTGTCCCAGCTACCCTGAAGGCTGAGGTAGAAGGATCACTTGGGTACTGGTGTTGGGGCTGCAGTGAGTCATGACTGTGCCACTTCACTCCAGCCTGGGCTATACAGCGAGACTCTGTCTCAAAAAAAAAAAAAAAAGCAAATAGATTAGGAGCCTACACATTTTGTTGTGTGGCGATTAAAGAATCACATATGTAATCTGTTTGAAACATGCCCTTGTCCATGTAAACAATCAACAAATATTAAATAGAGGAAGAAAAACATATATATTGTAATTACAACTAGATAAACACAAAGGCCAGATGTGGTGGCTCACGCTTGTAATCCCAGGACTTTGGGAGGCCAAGGTGGATGGATCACCTGAGGTCAGGAGTTCGAAACCGGCCTGACCAACATGGTGAAACCCTGTCTCTACTAAAAATACAAAAATTAGCTAGGCGTGGTGGTGCGTGCCTGTAATCCCAGCTACTTGAGAGGCTGAGGCAGTAGAATGTCTTGAACCTGGGAGGCTGAGGTTGCAGTGAGCCGAAATGGCGCCACTGCACTCCAGCCTAGGCAACAGAGCAAGACTCCGTCTCAAAAAATAATAATAATAATAAAAGTAAACATACAGCTGTGACTAAAGATTAGAAGGATGGTAGAGAAATGCAAGTCCAGTTGACCCTTGAACAACATGGGTTTCAACTGCTCAGGTCCACTTACATATGGATTTTCTTCCATTTCTGCCATCCCTGAGACAGCAAAACTAATTCCTCTGCTTCCTCCTCAGCCTATTCAACATGCAGATGATGAAGATGAAGACCTTTATGATCCACTACCATGTAATGAATAGTAAATATATTTTCTCTTCCTTATAATTCTTAATAACATTTTATTTTCTCTTACTTTAAAAATATGGCATATATATACAAAATATGTATTATTTGACGGTTTATGTTATTGGCCAGACTCCTGGTCAACAGAAGACGATTGGTAGTTTTGGGAGAGTCAAAAGTTACATGAAAATTTTTGACTGCACAGAGTCAGTGCTCCTAACCCCGATGATGTTCAAAAGTCAACTGTAGTTTTAACTTAGTGGTAGAAATGTTGGTACAATTTAATGTAATATGTTTTTATTACATCTTCATGTCATAGAATTGGTAAGTATATGTCAGCATCCTGACTATACATGTGAACATTCAGAGACACTGGCAGGGACCACCAAGTAGACTTATTCAGTAAACAGTTATTAACCATCTCTTTTGTCCAATGCAGTGTTAAAACCATGAAGAAGAAAGATTAATAGGACTTGGTTCCTGTTTTCAATGAGTTTCTGGCTTAAGTAAGGAGATTAACATTTATACATTGATATGGTTTAGCTCTGTGTCCCCACTCAAATCTCATCTTGAATTGTAACTCCCACAATTTCCATCTGTCATGGGAGGAACCCCGTGGGAGGTGACTGAATTATGGGGGCAGGTCTTTACTGTGCTGTTCTCATGACAGTGAATGAATCTCACGAGATCTGATGGCTTTTTAAAAACCAGAGTTTGCCTGCACAAGTTCTCTCTTTGCCTGCTGTCATCCACATAAGATGTAACTCGCTCTTCCTTGCCTTCCGCCATGATTGTGAGGCTTCCCCAGCCACATGGAACTAGGATTTCTCCATTAAACCTCTTTCCTTTGTAAATTGTTCAGTCTCGGGTATGTCTTTACCAGCAGTGTAAAAACAGACTAATACATACCATAAATAACTACAACGTTTAAGTTAGAACATGAAAATGTTGAATGTGATATTTTTAAAAACTATAGGCAAGATATCATGGAAGTTCAAAGGAAAAAGACTACTTTTGATTGAAAGACAAGCTGACCTGGAAAACAACAGGGTAAGATCAGGGAAGACTACAGATACAGAGCATATGAACTGTGCATTGAAGGAAGGGTATAATTGAGGTGATAAGACTGAGGGTAAAAAGGGGTAGATAACACTGGGCTCAGTGGCTCACTCCAGTAATCCCAGCACTTTGGGAGGCCAAGGAGGGTGGATCACAAGGTCAGGAGATTGAGACCATCATGGCTAACACGGTGAAACCCTGTCTCTACTAAGAACACACAAAATAAATTAGCCGGGCGTGGTGGCACGCGCCTGTAGTCCCATCTATTAGGGAGGCTGACGCAGGAGAACAGTGTGAACCTGGGAGGCAGAGCTTGCAGTGAGCCGAGATTGCGCCACCGCACTCCAGCCTGGGAGATAGAGCAAGACTCCGTCTCAAAAAGAAAAAAAAAAAAAGGAGAGGGCGCAGATAAAAGAGAAAATAAAATACATAAAAGAGCCAGGCACATTGGCTCACGCCAGTAATCCCAACACTTTGGGAGGCCGAGGCGGGTCAGGAGTTCAAGACCAAGCTGACCAACATGGTGAAACCCTATCTCTACTAAAAATACAAAAACTAGCAAGGTGTGGTGGTGTGCGCCTGTAATCCCAGCTACTCAGGAGGCTGAGGCAGGAGAATCACTTGGATCCGAGAGGCGGGGGTTACAGTGAGCCGAGACTGCGCCACTGCACTACAGCCTGGGTAACAGAGCCAGACTCTGTCTCAAAAAAAAAAAAAAAGAAAGAAAATACAGAAAAGAAAGGACACTTGCTTCAGGTAGGAAAAAAAAAAAAAAAAAGCACCAGAAACTGAAAACCCAGAGTGAAAGGAAAGAAAGCTGTATGTAGAAGGTGGTAAGGTTTCAAAGGTAAGCAGTGACCAATTTTGAAGGACTCTGAATGCTAGGATTGAATATTCGTAATTAATTCAGTAAAACTGGAAGCAGAAAATGAGCAAAAGTTTAACCTTATCTTAGCCCGGCATGGTGGCACACGCCTGTAATCCCAGCTACTCAGGAGCCTGAGGCATAAGAATTGTCTGAACCCAGGAAGTAGAGGTTGCAGTGAGCTGAGATCGCACTACTGCACTCCAGCCTGAGCAATAGAGCAAGACTCTGTCTTAAAAAAAAAAAAGAAGAAAGTTTAACACTATCACAGGCATGACACATCAGAAACTAAATTTCCATTAAAGCAATTTGATGGATGTGTACAAGATACACTGAAGGGATAGTAGAAGGGCAAACTCCAATGTGGCTACCATATAGGCTAAGGTTGAGGGCGGTCAGGGGGATAACGGGGAAGTGTCAGGCACTGTAGTGAGATATGATAATATAACTGAAGTCAGATGATTAAGAACTTTAACTGCTATATTAGGGATCCTGAGTCTCCTCCCCAGTTGGCTGTCTGCTATCAACCTGAGCTTCTAGCAGAGAAATCTCTACCTTCAATGCTCCAGAAGTAAATATGATGAGAAGAAGGGAAAGAAGTCAACAGTGCTCGCCTGCAGATCCCTTAATTTCCTTCCCAACTCTATATGTACTCATTTTCTAGGTATTCTCTCTGGAGGTTGTGTGTGCTGGGTAACAACTTATGGCTTGTAAGCACCACCGCAAAATAACATGCAAGTTTGGTCTAAATGACAAATTACTAAAATAATCAATACAATGGTGGACACTCTAAGACCACAGCCTGACATTAATTACATCAGTTGATTCAACCAATATTTATTACATGCCATCTATGCAACCAGCACAGAAAATAAACAAGATCCCTGTTCTCAAGGAGCTTCAAGTCTCATTACAAAGAACAATTCTTTAAAACTTTGTAAAGTACATCCAGACATCAGTTATTTCATTAAACAAACATTAAACACCAGCTACATGTCAAATTTGTCCTAGGATTTAGGGATGCAACTATAAACAAGACACGATGGCTGCCCAAAAGAAAGTTTCATAGTGAGGAAGACAAGAGAAATCAAAGATGACACCATGGTACAGTAGTATTCAATATGGTAACTGATGAGTTATGACAGCAGCATAATACAACAAAACAAACTACTCGAGGCTGGGCGTGGTGGCTCACGCCTGTAACCCCAGCACTTTGGGAGGCCGAGGCAGGTGGATCACTTGAGGTCAGGAGTTTGAGACCATCCTGGCCAACATGCGAAGCCTCATCTCTACTAAAAATACAAAAATTGGCCGGGTGTGGTGGCTTATGCTTGTAATCCAGGACTTTCGGAGGCCGAGGCAGGCGGATCACCTGAGGTCAGGAGTTCAAGACTAGCCTGACCAACATGGAGAAACCCCGTTTCTACTAAAAATACAAAATTAGCCGGGCATGGTGGCATGTGTTTGTAATCCCAGCTACTCAGGAGCCTGAGGGAGGAGAATCACTTGAATCCGGGAGGCAGAGGTTGCGGTGAGCCGAGGTGGCATCATTGCACTTCAGCCTGGGCAACAAGAGAGAAACTCTGTCTCAAAAAATAAAATAAAATAATGATAATAATACAAAAATTAGCCAGGTACAGTGGCGGCTGCCTGTAATCCCAGCTACTCAGGAGGCTAAAGCGGGAGAATTGCTTGAACCCGGGAAGCGAAGGTTGCAGTGAGCTGAGATCATGCCATTGCACTCTAGCCTGGGTGACAGAGCGAGACTCCATCTCAAAAAAAAAAAGAAAAACTACTTTAGATCCTGCTTGAGCACAATGTACCTTTGCATAATTGATCATTTTCAAAGAGCTTTCACATGTTACTTCATTTTATTCCAATAACAACCCTAGAAGGTTAGCTAAGACATATGTCACTAACCACTAGGTAAGGAAACAAAGCAAAGCTATGACTTGCTCAGGATCACATCAAGCAACAGCAGATCTGGGACAAGAAACTCCACCTCTTGCCTCAAAGTCCAATGCTGCTTCCCTTTGTTCTGACTCCATACCTCACCATATGACCTTGGACAAGTCAACTGGCATTTCTCTTTTTGAGACAAGGTCTCACTCTGTTGCCCAGACTGGAGTGCAGTGGCACGATCTCGGCTCACAGCAGCGTCTGCCTCCCAGGCTTAAGAAATCCTCCCACTCAGCCTCCCAAGTAACTGAGACCACAGGATTGTGTCACCACGCTCCACTAATTTTTTAAAAAATTTTTATAGAGACAAAGTCTCATTATGCTGCCCAGGCTGGTCTCAAACTCCTGAGCTCAAGCAATCCTCCCACCTCGGCCTCCCAAAGTGTTGGGATTACAGGTCAACCACCGCACCCGGCCACCTGGCATTTCTTTGTCATAGTTTCCTCATCTGTAAAACAGGGAGAATACCTGCAGTGCCTATCTAGAGTGACCTGGGAGAAGGATCAAATAAAGCAACCTAAGTTGACATACTTCGAAATGTACCATTGGAAGGTATACATTATAAGACATGCCCATTTCGCTTGAGAAAAAGAGGATACAGGGTGCTAAAACACTGAGCAAATAAATAAACTGTGCTGGATTTTAAGGTGCACCAAATTCATCCATATTAACCTCATGACTAATAAAGGCAAAGGGACTATACTTCATATTTCTGTTGTAGTCTGATTGACCCCATAAGGCAAACATCAATAAAGCTGGCAAAAAAGGAAAGTATTCGCCTATGTACCAGACGCTATTAGAGATCCTATTAAACACCTGAATTACAGGAAAGAAAGACAGGTTCTGCCTGCATCTCTCCTAAAACATGGAAAATGGTAGTTTTTGGTAATCTACCCAAAGAATATTTGAATACCCTGTCTGCCCCCTACCAGCACCACCACAGTTCTCATTGTTTATGTCTCAGATCTTCTCTGTCCAATACAGCAGCTATCTCATGTAACTATTTAAATTTAAAAAACGTTTAACTTTAATAGTTTTAAGTTTAAACTATTTGAATCAAACACCACTTCCTTAGTTTTTTAAGTGCTTACGAGTCACATGTGGCCAGAGGCTACCATATTAGAGCAGATAAGATTTAGTTCCATGATTGCAGAAAATTCTATTTGACAGAGCTGCTTCAGATACTACACTATTATTTTTATTATAACTTTGATTAGACTCCTAGAGGATACAGGCCATGTCTTATTTATCTTTGTATTCCCAGTTTATATAGCTAAGTGCATTTCACACACTAAGTACTCACTATACAGACAATCCTCAACTTATGATTTTCAACTGACCAGGGTGTGAAAGCAATATGCATTCAGTAAAAACTGTACTTTGAATTATCCACATAACCATTTTGTTTTTCACTTTCAGTACAGTATTCAATTACATGAAATGTTCAACATTTTCTTATAAAATAGGCTTTGTGTTAGATAATTTTGCCCAACTGTAGCCTAATGTAAATGTTCTGAGCATGTTTAAGGTAGATGAGCCTAAGCTATTCTGTTCAGTAGGTATATTAAATGCATTTTTGGCTTACGATCTTCTCAACTTTGATAGGTTTATTGGGAAGTAATCCCATAGTAAGTCGAGGGGCCTCTAGATATCTAACTGAGTTTCTCAAACACAACAGATCACTCTCTCCCCTTCCCTATCCCATGCACACACACAGACATGCAAACACAACACAACAATTCACAAGACAACCTTTCTCATGGGGCAGGGGTCTGGGGTAAAAGGGGACACTGTCCAGAGGAAGGAGGCCTGCTTTCGGAGGGCTAGAAGCTAACCATGTAGCCTTGGCCAAGTTACTTTCCCCATCTATAATAAAATGAAACTTCATGTGCCTTAATTTTAAAACTTAAATCATCTCGCACCAAAGAAAATCAAGTATTCTGCCCAAAAAGTCTTTGCACACGTCAGGAAACACATCTGCTAACACTGATGAGTACCTTGTATTAAACAGAATCCATTTCTAGGTCCCAAACTATCATGATTAGAGTCACTTTTGTTCTCTAAGCACGTGGAATTTTTTACCTTTACTTTGGGGCACAACTACAGACTTAAACCTTCAGCCTTAAAGATTGAGTTTCTTCCATGTGCTAAAGCAAGAACTGGATACTGTGTCCATATCTGATTAGAGAGACAAGGACAAGTTTCTTGAGTATCTGAATTTAACATAAATTGTCCCATCAGTTTCTATTAGTGCTAAGCCTAAAAACTGAGCAAATAATACAAAACGGAACCAAGAAAATTTCTCTATAACAATTCTTATAAAGAATATTTTATGGGCCGGAGACAGTGGCTCATGCCTGTAATCCCAACACTTTGGGAGGCCTAGGCAGGCGGATCATTTAAGGTCAGGAGTTCGACACGAACCTGGCCAACATGGCAAAACCCTCTCTCAACTAAAAATACAAAAAAATTAGCCAGGTGTGGTGGTGGGCCCCTATAGTCCCAGCTACTCAGGAGGCTGAGGCAGGAGAATCACTGGAACCCAGGAGGCGGAGGTTGTAGTGAGCCGAGATTGTGCCACTGCACTCCAGCCTGGGGGACAGAGCAAGACTGCATCTCAAAAAAAAAAAAAGAAAAAAGAATATTTTATGAAATGTGTTTTTAATTCAGTCTACATACTTTGTCATGTTTAACCGCTATTTAAAAAAAAAAAATCTTTATTGTCCAAAAACCTCTTCATAATGATCTTCACACACATATTCACTAACTTTTGCAAACCCTTACATGGTTTTAAGACCAACCAAGAACAAATTCAATTTGAATTATCAGCCTGCCTTCCTTTAAAACGTGTAAATATAGCAAATGGGCAATGGCAGTTCAGTCATTCTGCAATAAATATGTGCTAAATTTGTCAATTCCTGTGACATCATTATTTTACTCTTCATTAAGTACTTATGTCATCTCTCCTGGTGAACAGGACCAACCAATACCAATGGCAATCTCATCTACTTGTATTTACCAAATACCAACAAGGCAGTGGCATTTAGTGGATGACAATTAAACACTTTTTTGGACAATGAAGTAGGGAACACATGCAAAGGTCTAATAGTAATAAAAAGACTTTCCCTACAGACTTGATTGCATCTGATTGTGATAGAATCAGACATTAAAAATCAAGCAATGTTGATTGCACATGGTTAGTTACAGAGTGCCTTGCAGTTGGTAAGAACTCAATGTGTGTGTTCAACTGCTGGACAAATTACTGAATATTCATTCCTAAGCAAAAAGAACAAAACTCTATAAGCTAGGAACTATCAAACATCTTTTACAAAAATGGAAATAGAGAAGAATCTGTTTGCAACATGATCTACCTATGACATAAAAGGACCCAAACATTCCACTGAGTAAAAGCTTTGTGAGTCTGTATGTCAAAGCACTGGAAGGAATACAGAGATGAAGAAAACATGGTCCCTGCCCTAAAGCTTCTCATAATATAGAAGTAGGGACAGAACTACAACTCAGAAAAATAACTGGTAAGTTTCACTATGATGTTCCTAAAGAGCAAATTGGAAGGACTCAAGGTGGGTGGGGGTCAGGGACAGAGGTATCTTGAAGGGAATGCTTAAAGCTAATGCAGCCAGAGACAGGAAGAAAAGGGTATGTAGGCCTGGCACGGTGGCTCACATCTGTAATTCCACCACTATGTCAGGCCGCAGTGGGTGGACTGCTTCAGTCCAGGAGTTTGACACCAGCCTGGGCAACATGGAGAAACCCCATCTCTACAAAAAAAAAATTCAAAAATTAGCCTGGCGTGGTAGTTCCAGCTACTTGGGAGGCTGAGGTGGGAGGATTGCTTGAGCTCAGGAGGCGGAGGCTGCAATGAGCCAAGATCATGCCACTGCATTCTAGCCTGGGCAATACAGAAAGACTGTCTAAAAAAAGGAAGAAAGAAAGAAAGAAAGGGGTGTGTATATGTATACAGGAGAGAGCAGAAGTGTGTGCGTTTGGGTGGGGTGGCCAGAAAGTTCAGAGGACGGTCTAGGCAGACGAATAGCATATGTAAAAAAGACCCAGAGGTTAGAGACGCTACACCTATAAATATTGTATATTTAGTAAAATTCCAAAGAGTAGTTTGCATAAGATGCATACATTTTAAATGTTTCAGATGACTCAGAATCCCTGCAGAGAAAGTTACGTCCCACCTCTAACAGTCTTTCACAAGGTGTAGTGGTCAGTGAACCTAAAGATCTCTGCGGGTGGAACTTGCATGTTTAACAAGCTCCCAGACAATTCTCCTGCACACTTAAGCTGGAGAAACAGAGATGCTTTTTGAGATGCAGAATTATCAAATTACATGCGGTTCCCAAACTTTGCTGCACGCTGGAATCACTTGGGTATCTTTAAAAAACATATTGAAGTCTGGCTTTCACCTCCAGATATTCTGACTGTTTTGGTCTGGGATGCCACATGGGCATCGGAAACCTTTACAAGAGTCCCCAGGTGATTTTATCGTGTAGCAAAGTTGGAGAGCCACTGCCCTAATTGTTAAGCACTTGGGTCTCTGGAGTTGGATGCCTCGGTTCAAATTACTAGCTATGTGACCTTGGGTAATTAAGTCACCCAACCACCCAGGAACTCAGATGCCTCGTCAGTAAAATGGGGACAATAATCCTACCTCATAGGGTTGCTGTGAAGTTAGACGTGGTGAACGTAATGGCCTGGCATGATGCCTGGCGGATAAGAAGCACTTAATGGGGGTTAGCTGTTTACTCTCATCATCAACTCTTCCTCATCAAAGTGTCACTGTGCAATGGGCAGCACCGTTCCCACTGGGCGGCAGCAACTCGCCTAACCTTTCTGCTGGACCAAATTCTTTGCGGGAGTTGTCTCGCTCCGCTCCAGACCCGCCCCCTCCCCCAGGTTGCCAGGAGAGCTTTGCCCGGCCGGGGAAGCTCCCAAGGATTAGACCGGGTTTACAGACTCGACAGCAACCGCCCACTCCAGGGCCAAGCTTTCCCCGCCCCCGTGGGTCTCCCAAACATTTGCAGATGCGCTTCCAAAGGCCGGGCCCCTGGAGCACCCAGAGCCAAGAAACAAGCCTCAGCCGTCCCTGGACCGCCGGGAGGGGAAGAGAGGGGAAGGAAAGGTGAGGGTCCGGCCGCGGCGGGGCCGACTGCCCGGTTACCTGAGGCGACGGGCGGGGCCCGCATCGCCGGGGCGGGCGCCGCCGCCGGCCGTACTCGGCCTTCCGCCTCACGCGACCCGTGCCATAGGGCCGGCGCTTTCACCGCCCTGGCCGGCCGTCCTCAGACGGTCCGTCAGTCCACCCGTCAGCGACTCTCCCAGGGCGTCAAGGGACGACGAAGGCCAGTCGGGCCAGCCGGCTGGGCTCTGCTCAGGCAACTTCCGACTGCCAGGGGCGGCGGCGTCAAATAACTCCCCTGCCAAGTGGGCCACTGCGCGTGCGCGGTGTGCCTAATCAGCGCTTTCTGCGGGGCTGAACCGGTGGCGTCAAATAATTCCCGAGACACAGAGCCGGAAGCTGCGCCTGCGCAGCTATCCCAGCTCGCCGCGTGGGACGCATTCCGTCCTTCCTTTCCGGATCAAGCGGAGAGGGAGAAGTGAAGTGACGAATGCGCCTACCTCATCGCAGCACAGAGGAGGCGCTCCACCTGCGTCCTTAGGAATCTTACGACATCCTCTCTACCTGCTTTCGGTACAGACGGAGTAAGGGGCTTCTCTGCAAGATTCTGGCTCCCACCCAGGTTCTAGGATTTTCTCCCATTCCACCATTACAGCACCCTTCCTCTGACATGATGTTCTTTACTCGCCGCACTGTTATTACACGGGCACAGCATTAATTATGAGCAGTACTCTATTCCAGGCTTGGTGTGGGTTACAAAGGTGAATCGAACATAAGATTTAGAGCCTCTCATTAAAGAACTGAATCTCATAGAGATAAGACAGTAGTAATAATAGGAAGAGATACTACTTCGAGCACCTGCAATGCGCCAGACATTTTGTAAACAGTACCCTTTTCAATAATTTGCTTTCACTTCAACGAAGAAACTAATACCATTGGAGAGGTACAGCTTAAGTGCTTTGAGAGTGTAAAGGAGGAAACTTGGACTGAGAGAGGAGGGAGGGATGGTGGAATTCTTCACGGAGGACCTGGCCTTGAGGCTGACCTTGGGTATTCAGAGAGGGAGGGGTCAGGGTGTTGAGTAGAGGTGAAGGCACGGTTGTCTGAAAAGCAGAAAGGAGCAAAGAAGATTCTGACTCCTCACCTCAGTTAGAAGAGACTATGGAGGAATGAGTGATAAGGGAACTAGTATCCTCACAGAAAGGGTAAAACTGAAGAGTGTTTCCTCAGGACCACACCTCACTCCCCAGGAAAATAGCTACAGGAAGGAAGAGGGAAAAGGAGGGTAAGAATGTGCTAGGGCAGGAACGAGGCTATGTCCAGGACATTGGGGATCCAAGCAGTACATTTCAATTAAACACAGTGTGACAAATTATATAGTAGGCTAACTCAAGATCTATTTCAACCACTCCCTTGCCTTTCTATACTGCAGGGGCTGAAAAGCAAAGCACACAGCTCTCAACCTCCCTTGCTGCTAAGGGTGGCAGTGAGACAAAGTCCTGACCAATAAGATGTAGGCAGAAGTATCAAAGGAGACCTTCCCTTCTTTCTTCCCTTGGAGAAGTTTGTGTCATTCACTTTTCCCCTGCTTCATACTTGGAACTGGGTAACACCTGGGGGCACAGCAGCCTAGAGGCCATGAGGAGGACTGTGCTAAGGAAGGTGGAGCAGAAAGACAGGAGCCTGCTTGTTTAGGTCATACTCAAGCAGTTACACAAACCCTGTACTACCTTCCTGTCTTATGGGGGTGAGGGATCTTATGTATACCAGAGTTTGTTGAGTTTTCTGTTACTTGCAACCAGATGCATTCTAACACAATACTGAACACCTGTAACAGACAAGGGAAGGGGGTGACTAACTGGAAGAACAACGGGTGATGGGAATTGGAAAAGTGACAGGCACAGAGGATGGGAAAGCTGTCCAAAAGCCCTTGGGGAGATGATTAAAATATAGCTATCACCCTCCTAGTGGTTTCAATTCATTCCTGAAATTCTGCTTCTAAGTGGAAAGCTATTAAATTTTTCCCATTAATTAAAATGGGTGGCCGGGCGCGGTGGCTCACACCTGTAATCCCAGCACTTTGGGAGGCCGAGGCGGGCGGATCACGAGGTGTCAGGAGTTTGAGACCAGCCTGGCCAACATGATAAACACCCGTCTCTACTAAAAATACAAAAAATTAGCCGGGCGTGGTTGCGGATGCCTGTAGTCCCAGCTACTGGGAGGCTGAGGCAGGAGAATGGCGTGAACCTGGGAGGCGGAGCTTGCAGTGAGCCGAGATCGCGCCACCGCACTCCAGCCTGGGCGACAGAGCGAGACTCCGTCTCAAAAAAATAATAATAATAATAATAATTAAAATGGGCAAAATTGTGTTCAATTCCAACCTAAGGCACCTAAATATTGTTAACAGAAAAAATATACGAAATATGCAACAGAAAATTATACGAACAGAAAATATGCAACAGAAAATATGCAACAGAAAATTATACGAACAATAAATTTGCTTAAAATATGGTTTTTACATAAAATGTAATGCATTAAGACTTACTGCTCTGGACAGAAAGACAAGATTTAATATTAGGTGCAAGTTGATGGAGGATAGATGCAAATGAGTCATTCTCTAAATGATGGTTTGTTTTTTTTTAAGAGACAGGGCCTCGCTATGTTGCCTAAGCTGGCTTCAAACTCCCAGGCCCAAGCGATCCACCTGCCTCAACCTCCCAAGTAACTGGAACTAAAGGCACATATCACTGTGCCTGGTATAAAAGATACGTTTTTCCTGCACTCTTTGCTGATTTTTTAAAACTTTTGAGGGCTTCACTTAAACAACCTTAAAAATAAAACACACATACACACATATACCTCGAGGGAAAATTAAAGACTAAACATTAGAACACTTTGAAACATTTGAGAAAAGCACACGTGTAATAAACCTAAAAGACACATGAGATGCTGGACATAGTAAAACATTTTGGATTCTCCAAACACAGTACACAATTCAAATTTGTTCCTCGGCATGATCTCTGACTAGAAACACCGACTAAATTGGGGAATGTCTTCGTGTGAAACTGTAATGTCAAAATAGCATTTTGTATAGTACGTTTGGAAAGGCACAGAATTGGAAAAAAGAGGAGCAGTGGTATAAGCTTTTGTGACACACTTTTTTCCAAAGATGACTTCACCAATCTGTTTTGTTTTATTTACCCTGAAAGCATCACCCTGGGAGATGCCATACCAAAATATATGACCCATCCCGTGGTTCTCCTTATGATGTAACTGACACTCCTCCCACTAAGAAGTGGAATCAATGTTCCTTCTCCTTGAGTCTGGCTGAGTCTGTGACCATTCCAACCCAATAGGGCAAAAGTGATGCTATGTGATTTCTGGGGCTAGGTCATAAAGAAGACACAACTTCTACCTGGCTTGCTACCTATCACAATACCCACTCTTGGACCCCAGCCACCATGTTGGGAGGAAGCCCAAGCCACATAAAGGAAACATGAAGAGGTGTTCCAGCTACCAGCCCTAGCTAAGTTTCTGGTGTCAGTCAGCATCAATAGCCAGATTGAGGAAGCCTTCAGATGATTCTGGTCCCCAGGCTTCAAGCCTCCACCCCCACCTAACACCAAGCTGAGCAGGGACAAACTAACCCTATTGAGAGCACCCATAAGAGATGTGGATCCATGAAAAATATTGAGCAGTCCATATAGCAGATTCATGAGTAAAATAAATATTGTCATTTACCCCTAACCACTAAGTTTTGGGGTAAATTGTATGTAGTCACAGTAACTGGAACACTTTTCAAGAACCATAATTGAGAAAAGTTTGTAACTGAACAGCTTTATGCGAGATACGTCTGTGGCCATTTTTTTTTTTCTGGTTTTATTTTTCCTTCTTTTTTAATTGTGCAGTACCAGCTTGGGGTAGAAACAGTTGGTCAGATCCATTGCTGTTTCTCCTGAACCTAACACAATACTGGCATGGTGTAAGTGCTCAATGAACATGTGTTGGATGGACGGATGGATGGATGGATGGATGGATGGATGGATGGATGGATGGATGAGGGGATGGACAGAAGCTTCATTGGCTCAGTGCTGAACCCACCTTCTTGCTCCTACTGTTAAGTCTTAGTGGATGGTATCCAGTGGTTGATGGTAGTAACACCATTAGAGTCAAGCAAGTGGGGCCCCTTGTGCCAGACCCTGTGCCTTAAAAGGGTCCTGCACTTTGGACTGTATTCCTCAAAAGTTTTTAAGTGCCCTCTGGGGCTAGCAATGCCATTTAGGAAGGGTGTCTCTGTCTAGACCAGATCCCACATGACTCTTGTTGACCACAGTTTTCTACCTTGAAATTTTTCAAGTCTCTCTCCAGTGGTTGGGACTGGCCAGGGTGAGTGGTGCCATCTAGGCAGGGCAACCAAGCTCCAGACCAAGTCTGTTCCCTGTGGGTGCCATTTGCCATTTCTCCTCTTCAGTGTGCTCTCCAACCCTCTCTCTTACCCCTACCCATCTCTCACACATACGTAGGGTCGACCAGATGCCCTGAGAAGCTCCAGAACTCATGTTTATGGAGTCATCATAGCCAGATCTGGTTCTGAGAGCAGGCTTGCGCAGCTCACTCCTGCTGACTGGCGTAGAATTTCTTTCACCAGATTATATGAGATTAAGCTATCAGAAATGGTATTGACATGCTGATTGGGGGTAACTCTCACTCACTTGGACACAGCACGAGTTCAAGGGTCTGGGCTCTGCAAATGCTTATGCTTGAGCTGCCTGAGTGGATATATGCCTTGGCTTGTACCTCTGTCTTCAGGCCAGAGTGCCACGTCTGGCTTACTGCAGCCAGGGTGATCTTGGGGAGGAGGATACATGTGGCAGGCATCCTTTACCTGTGCACCCCTTCCCCAGCTGGCTCCAGGGCAGTCACCTCACCGCTTTGGCAGACTCCGGATCACTTGTCAGTCTGTCCTCCAGGATTGGCCATGCCTATCTCCTCTGTCTTAGTCTGCTCGGGTTGCTATAACAAAATACCACAGCCTGGGTACCACAGCCTAAACAACAGATGTTTATTTCTCACAGTTCTGGAGGCTGGAAAGTCCAAGATCAAGGTGCTGGCCTATTTGGTTCCTGGTGAGGGCCCTCTTCCCCGCTTGCCTTCTTGTTATGTCCTCACGTGTTAGAGAGAGGAAACTTTGGTGTCTCTTCTGCCTCTTATAAAGGCATTAAACCCAGCCGGGCACAGTGGCTCACGGCTGTAATCCCAGCACTTTGGAAGGGCCAGGCTGGCGGATCATTTGAGGTGAGGAGTTCGAGATGAGCCTGGGCAACCGGCAAAACCTTGTCTCTATTAAAAATACAAAAATTAGCCAGGCGTGGGGGCACACACCTGTAATCCCAGCTACTCGGGAGGCTGAGACAGGAGAATTGCTTGAACCCAGGAGGCGGAGGTTGCAGTGAGCTGAGATTGTGCCACTGCACTCCAGCCTGGGCGATAGAGCAAGCAAGACTCCATCTCAATAAATAAATAAATAAATAAATAAATAAATAAACAAACCTATCATGGGGGTTCCACTCTCACGACCTTATCTAAACCTAATTACCTCCCAAAGCCCCACCTCCTAATACCACCACATTAGAGATTAGGGCTTCAGCGTATGAATTTGGGGCCAGGAGGTGGGGGGAACACATATTCAATCTGTAACATCCACCGAGGATTTTTGAGATGTTGCTCCCCAACACCAACATACACTTCCTATTGATGTACTTTCACGCTCCAGTTGATGTGGTGACATTATTCTTTCATTGGTCTTAAGCTGTGGAGAATAAGAGATGGAAGTATCTTGCTTAAACGAGCTTGCTCTTCTCACTCTGCTCACAGGCCCCTTGCTGTGCTCCCTGCTAATGGTGGCATGTGGAAGGCAGGGGTGCAGCCATCATTGAAAGCAACCACATTATAGGAATGCAACGATTTGGACCTAAAGAGATCAAGATACGGTCGGAAGAGGTGTTGTCCTACATTGAAGAAAAAAATTCCCAATGGTAATTTAACATGACCAGAAAATAAATTATCATTCACCTTTTCCTGCATACTCTGGGCAGCATTTATATTTGTAGTTCTCATCAGTAAGGCACAGTAACTATCTTTGAGAACAAGTCAGCCACCCATGGATGATATAGCATCATACATAATGATATATCCAACATTAAATAAATGTATTAGGGAACTGCTAAAGCAAGATCTTCAATAGTAACAGGTTCCAAACAATGTACCTTTTTTGTGATGACAACATAAGAGTAAGCAGGAATGGCACATTTTACATTAAAAAAAAAAAAAAAAAAAAAAAGATGAGATGGTTCCTGGACTAGAACAGAAAGAGGCAGGGGCCATGCAAAAATCTTGGTCCTGGGCCTTGCACACTCCAGGACTGCCTTGGCTGGTGTCCTGCACTTGCCCCTATAGCCTCCTCAAGCTCCTTTGAGCCCACTTCCTCCACTCTTGAGAACACCATTTTCCAGGTAGATCCTGATTGTCAGCCTGAGCCCTCACTGGGCCCTTACTCGTACCCCAGAACACCGCCTCCAGTAGAAAAGGACCAATTTACACACACACTTCTCCTTCTTGGAGGGAGCATGCCTGCTGTTTTATTTTTAATGCCAGGAAATACATTTAGGGACCAAAAAATAAGGGCAAGCCACTGATAATGGATTGTTTTCTGAATACTGTGTGCAAAGGCTGCCATACATGTTTATTTTGAGAGCTCAGCATGCCACCCTGTTTGCTGGAATCCCTCATTAGGCAGGCCCGTGTCACAGATGGGAAAGTCAACCTGGATAAGAAAATACCCTCAGTGCCTCATCTAACAGCCAACCCCCCAGTAGAATTCCATAGTAACTGGCCATTTGGGGCAAGTTAAGGAAGAGACTCAGGCTTTTAGCCAGAATGTGTTCATGACAAAAATCTAACTTATGCTAAAAATAAATAAATAAAGAGTGATACTGATTGGAAAGCTCACATAATCAAATGAGGGGGAGGGCAGAGATCAAGGCCGACTTGCAAGACAACACCAGGGACTGGAATTCCATTGGGACTCCCCGTCCTGTGTCTCTGCCTCTCTCCATATACGAACTTCTAATTTTACACTCACTCAGCTTTCTTGCATATGTGAGGAATGCATCCCAGGTTTACCTCAGAACAAATCCCCATCCATCTTCCACTGAGGGTAGGCAGAACTGCCACCCTGCACAACTGCCACATATGGCTGTGCAGGTTGTGTACTGCACAACTCATGGGAGCACCACTCATCTATGGTTGAAAAGTAGAAATACTAGGGATGCTTGGCTGAGCCAATGACACTGAAAATGCTTAGTTTAAAGGAAATAAAATGATAGGTTTTCCTGGAACCAAAGGTAGTCCTTGGTGAGCCCATTCCAAGAGAGTTCAAGGAATCCCACCGTAGCCCATAATGATTGGCCTCCCTAATCAAGCTTTCAGGGAATAATTCAAAGGCATTGGCTCTGCAAAGCTTTATATCCCCAGGCTGAACTCACATCAAGCAGAAGACAGTTAAAACTGAGACAGCAGAGCCCATACAGGGCCTATTAGAGATGGAGAGAGGTTTACAAGGAAAGTGGGGCCTTCTGAAAAAGGTAGCACACATGGCAATGCCTATGACACAGGAGCTGACTAACCTTAAAGTTACTTAGATATTTGCCAGGGAAAATGGTCACAATTATATTCCTGTGTGACTCATTTCACTATAGAAAAGCTGTCTGGCCTGGGCACGGTGGCTCACGCCTGTAATCCCAGCACTTTGGGAGGCCAAGGCAGGCAGATCACTCGAGGCCAGGAGTTTGAGACCAGCCTGGTCAACATGGTGAAACCACATCTCTACTAAAAATACAAAAATTAGTTGGACATGGTGGCAGTTGGCTGTAATCCCAGCTACTCAGGAGGTTGAGGCACGAGAATCACTTGAACCAGGGAGGTAGAGGTTGCAGCAAGCTGAGATCATGCCACTGCACTCCAGCCTGGGCGACAGAGCTAGACTCTGTCTCAAAAAAAAAAAAAAAAAAAAAAAAGGGAAAAGAAGACGGAAAAGAAAAGTTGTCTGTCTTAGATTTGGCAGGGACGGTATTTTTTCTTTTTTGAGACAGGGTTTCACTCTGTCACCCAGACTGGAGTGCAGTGGTGCAATCTTGGCTCACTGCAACCTCAACCTCCCGGGCTCAAGCAATCCTCCCACCTCAGCCTCCCAAGTAGCTGCAGATACAGGCACATGCACCACAATGCCCGGCTTTTTTTTTTTTTTTTTTGAGACAGAGTTTCACTCTGTTGCCCAGGCTGGAGTGCAGTGGCGCGATTTTGGCTCACTGCAACCTTTACCTCCTGGGTTCAAGCTATTCTCCTGCCTCAGCTTCCTGAGTAGCTGGAATTATAGGTGCACGCCATCATGCCCGGGCTAATGTGTTGTATTTTTAGTAGAGATGGAGTTTCACCATGCTGGTCAGGCTGGTCTCGAACTGCTGACCTTGTGATCTGCCTGTCTCAGCCTCCCAAAGTGCTGGGAGATTGCAGACGGGAGCCACTGTTCCCGGCCTTTTTGTATTTTTTTTTAGAGATGGGATCTCACTATGTTGCCTAGGCTGGTCTTGAACTTCTGAGCTCAAGCCATCAGCCTGGCCTTCCAAAGTGCTGGGATTAGAGTTGTGCACCACCACATACAGCCAGTATGTATGTGTATGTGTGTGTGTGTGCGTGTGTGTGTATTTTACATATATATATATAAAATGTTAAAACCCTTGCCCCAAACAAAACAGGCCGGGCACAGTGGCTCACGCCTGTAATCCCAACACTCTGGGAGGCCGAGGTGGGTCTAACACTTGAGCCCAGGCATTCGAGATCAGCCTGGGCAACATGGTGAAACCCTTAGCTAGGCATGGTGGCAGGTGCCTGTGATCCCAGCTACTTGGAAAGCTGAAGCAGGAGGATTGCCTGAGTGGAGGTTGAGGCTGCAGTGAGTTGTGATTGCACCACTGCACTCCAGCCTCGGTGACAGAGGAGACCCTGTCTCAAAAACAACCAACCAAAAAAAAAAGAAAAACAAAACACAGTATCTCTAGCAGATCTAAATAAAACATAACATAAAACCTGATTTCCTTCAGCATCTCCAATGGAAGTGGAAATTATTTCACAAAGCTAAAGTGGGAAAAGACCTCATTCCTTTTCTTTGTGGAATCAAATATAATCTGTTCTGTGTCTGCATTTTACTGAACTAGTGGCTCATTCAATCTCAGTCGATACTGGGGCTCTGATTCCTCGGAGTGCTGCAAAAGTCCTGGAGAAATGCCAAACACACTGGGGAGAACTCTCTGAACTTCCATCTAACCTGTGTAATGAGTCACACCCTCCCTTACTGGTGGGAAATTTTTTCCCAATGAAAGCATTTGAGGCTATAAATTTCTCCTTCCTACTGTTTCAGCTATACATAGTAGAAGTTTTGATAATACAGTATTTTCATTATCCTTCAGGTCTGAGTATTTTTAATGTTTGTTTTGTTTTTATTTAGACTTTATATTGTAGTGACATATTGCGGACATTTATTCTTTTTTTTTTTTTTTTTTTTTTGAGATGGAGTCTTGCTCTGTTGACCAGGCTGGAGTGCAGTGGCAAAGTGGCAAGATCTCAGCTTACTGCAACCTCCACCTCCGGGGTTCAAGTGATTCTCCTGCCTCAGCCTCCTGAGGAGCTGGGACTACAGGCACATGCCACCATGCCTGGCAAATTTTTATAGTTTTAGTAGAGACAGGGTTTTACTGTGTTGGCCAGGCTGGTCTCAAACTCCTGACCTCAGGTGATCTGCCCAACTCAGCCTCCCAAAGTGCTGGGATTAAAGGCGTGAGCCACCACGCCCAGCCCATTTATTCCTGATACTGATGTGCTGGTATTAATATTTGAGATTTGCTTTGCAGCATAAAAGTTACCACATTCTATGCTGCAGACGATATTTGTAAATATTTTAAATATGCAAACAATATTAATAAATACCCCAAAGGTGCTTGAGAAAAATATATACTCTTTCAGTGTGGGTATAGATTTCTAAATATATATTTTTAGAATATCTATTAAAATCAAATCTATGTTCCAAATATTATGGTATGGAAAGGGAAAAATAAGAATTTCACAGCAGAGAAGTCTGGCAGTCACCACCTTCACCAAGTGATCAAGGTTAATGTCACTGATGATGAGTCACGTTGATACCATGTACCCCCGATATGATGTGATGAGAAGGGCACTTCACCTCTGGGGTGTTCTTCCCAGAAACCCATAGCCTCCAGTCTAATCATGAGAAAATGTTAGAAACACCTAAATTGAGGGCCGGGTGCGGTGGCTCACGCCTGTAATCCCAGAACTTTGGAAGGCCAAGGTAGGCAGATCCCCTGAGGCCAGGAGTATGAGACCAGCCTGGCCAACATGGTGAAAACTCATCTTTACTAAAAACACAAAAATTAGGCCGGGTGTGTTGGCTCACACCTGCAATCTTAGCACTTTGGAAGACTGAGCGGGGGGTGGATCACCTGAGGTCAGGAGTTTGAGACCAGCCTGGCCAACATGGTGAAGCCCCATCTTTACTAAAAACACAAAAATTAGCCAGATATGGTGGCGCATGCCTGTAATCCCAGCTACCCAGGAGGTTGAGACAGGAGAATCACTGGAAATCAGGAGGCAGAGGCTGCAGGGAGCCGAGATCACACCACTGCACTCCAGTCTGCATGACAGAGGGAAACTCCATCTCAAAACAAAACAAAACAAAACAAAACAAAATACAAAAATTAGCTGGGCATGGTGGCACACACCTGTAGTCCCAACTACTGGAGAGGCTAAAGCATGATAATCGTTTGAACTTGAGAAGTGGAGGCTGCAGTGAGCTGAGATTGTGCCACTGCACACCAGCCTGGGCGACAGAGCAAGACTCCATCTCAAAAAAAGGAAAAGAAAAAGAAAAATCCAAATTGAGAAACATTCTACAAAATATCTTACCAACACTTTAAAACTGTCAAGGTCATGAAAAACAAAGGAAGACTGAGAAACCATTCCAGATGGAGGAGATTAAGGACACATAACTGAATGTAATGTGCTATTCTGTATGGCAGAGAAAATAGACATCAAGGGGAAAATTGGCGAAATCCAGATAGGGTCTGTGGTTCAGTTAATGGTAATGTACCAGTGTTAATTCCTTAGTTTTGACAAATGTGTCACGGTTACATAAGATGCTAATATTAGGGGAAGCTGGGTGAAGGGCATATGGGAACTTTTTGTACTAGGTTTTAAATTTTTCTGTAAATCTAAAATTATTCCAAAATCAAAGGTTTATTAAAAAAAAAAAAAAAAAGCTGCTCATGGCAGGACGTGGTGGCTCATGCCTGTAATCCCAGCACTTTGGGAGGCCAAGGCGAGTGGATCACTTGAGGTCAGGAGTTTGAGACCATCTTGGTGAAACATAGTGAAACCCCATCTCTACTAAAAAATACAAAAATTAGCCAGGTGTGGTGACGCATGCCTGTAATCTCAGCTACTCGGGAGGCTGAGGCAGGAGAATCGCTTGAACCCGGGAAGCGGAGGTTGCAGTGAGTGGAGATTGCACCACTGCACTCCAGCCTGGGTGACAGAGCAAGACTCTGTCATAAAAAAACAAACATCAATCTGTTTAATCTTCACCACATCCCTCTAAAGGAGATCACTGAGGTGCACAGAGTTTAAAACTTGTCATCAAAGTCACCCAGTTAAGTTGGACCAGATCTGTGACTCCAAAGCCAGTGCTCACACCACTCTGGGCTGCATGCCAGCCACACCAACCACCATTGAGCTCCTCCCTGCATCCTCCACGCTGCTTTTGCATGTGGACCACTCTCCTCCTTTGCTCAGTTAAGTCTACTTCCCTGAGTCCCAAGAGGTCAGGTGCCCTATTTACTCCTGCAGCACCTTTCCCTCTTCCTCCATAGAATTTCTCATAGTTTTTCAACAATTTATTCATTGTATCTTGTTTATCTTGATGAGATTATGAGCTAACAAATGTCTGTGTTCACTGGCGTGCATTCACAGTGCTTAGCACAGAGGCCAGCACTTTGTAAATAGGTAGTGACTGACTGGGCACACTAAAGTTAACTCCAGTAGGATCTGTGCTAGAGAAGCACACCCAGGACTCGGTGTCCTGCCTCCAGAAGGCTCTGGAACATGAGGTAGGATTCCATCAAGCATGTCTGATATATACCTGGCCCTGCTCTGCCAAGATGGGGGAGAGGGGATACCAGAGAATGGGGGATCCAAGCTGGAACAGCTTCATTAAGCCCCCACAAGATGCAGCAGCCTTCCTGTGAAGGAGGCATCCTTGAACCCTTTATTGTCTAAAGCTATGATGTCCAGTAAGATAGCTACTCGCCATATGTGGCTACTGAGCACTCTAAATGTGGCTAGTCTAAACTGAGATGTGCTGTATGTATAAAATATATACCAGATTTCAAAGATTTCACTTGGGGAAAAATCTTATTAATAATTTTTAATATTGGCCAGGCAAGGTAGCTCACGCCTATAATCTGAGCACTTTGGGAGGCCAAGGCGGGTAGATCATTTAAGGCCAGGAGTTCGAGACCAGCCTGGCCAACATTGCAAAACTCCATATCTACTAAAAATACAGAAATTAGGTATGGTGGCACATGCCTGTAGTCCCAGCTGCTTGGGAAGCTGAGGTGGAAGGATCACTTGAACCCGGGAGGCAGAGGTTGCCGTGAGCCAAGATCACACCACTGCACTCCAGCCTGGGTGATGGAGAGAGACTCTTATCTCAAAATAATAATAATGATAATTTTTAATATTAATTACATGTTGAAATAACAATATTCTTTGCTGTAATGGGCTAAATGAAATATATAAATATTACCAAAATTTATTTCACCTGCTTCTTTTTATTTAATGAGGTTACCAGGAAAAGTTTATATATGTGCTCACTTTATATTTCTAACTGGACAGCATTGTCCTACACTGTAAGCTCCTTCATCTGCTTTGTTCAGACTCCAAATGCCCATCTGAGAGCAAGGCCCAGCACATAGTGATTGTTCATACGTATCTGGAATGTGAATTCATATAACTTATTATCTCTATACATTTATGCGATCCTCTTGAGGGCAACAACTTTCTTATTCATCCTGGTATCTCTATTCCCAGCACAGTGCCTAAAAAATATTTTTCGGATGGACAAATGAACCTTCATTCTGTCCAGCTCTTCATTCTCCCGGCTCAATTCAGCCATGGAATCTCCCAGCCACTGTGTCACAGGTGCTCCGGTGCCAGGCAACAATTGCCTGGTAGGATTATGGCTCTTCTTGATGCTAATCCTGGTTATTGGGCCATATTGGTGATACCCTTCTCAAGTTTCCTCAAGTTCTGGGGGTCTGGGATGACTCTTGCTTCAGACACAACAGCAGTGGGAAGGACACTTGATATTTTGGTGTTGGCTAAAACATGGCTATTGTCCCTGTACATGTCAGGTTCATAAGTTCGATCTGCAAAACCATTGATTTAGATGGGGACTATTTCAACAAGTCTAAATAATAGGCAATAATTTGAAGCAGATGGAACAAATAGTAAAATATCCTAATTTCCAGTTTTCCAGTATAAACAAGGATCTGACAAGCTTGGTATGCTTATGCTATTTATGAAATCAGCCTGAAACACTTTTCACTATTTAATACAGCAGGAAATGGAAAACTAGCTGAGCCACTCATTAGGTGTGAGACAGGTCTCTTCCGTTTCTTTGAGCCTTGGTTTCCTTATTTGTAAAATGGAAGATAAGTAAATCTACCTCGCTGGGTGGTTGTGAAGATTAAGTGAGGTAATTATATATACAGGCTTAATACAGTGCATGGGATTTAATAGAATTTCAATCAATGGTAGCAGTGATTGATTAACACCAACCCTGCTGGGATGTGTGCAAATTAGCAAACAAGAAAGAAGAAAGTATTCGTGGTGCCTTAACAGATGAGCCTGTCATAATGACATTTTATATTTGTTCTTCATTTTAACTATCAACAAGCTATATGTGCTCATCAGATAAAAACAGCAGACATTTATCGAGCACTCCATGCAAGGCAGTTACTATGTTATGCATTTAACATGCATCATCTTAATCATTGCTATTTGGGGGTAAATGCTGTGTTGATGGTCAAATCAGAGAGCCAGAAGCTGAGGGTCAGGGAGGGAAATAATGTGCTCCAGGCCCCATAGCAATTAAGTGACCACATCAGGTTTTTTTTGTTCATTTGTTTGTTTTGAGACAGGGTCTCACTCATGCTGGTAGCTGGGACTCCAGGCATGTGCCATCACACCCAGCTAATTTTTGTATTTTTTTTGTAGAGATGGGGTTTCACCATGTTGCCTAGGCTGGTCTCAAACTCCTGGGCTCAAGTAATCCCCCTACCTCAGCCTCCCAGTGTCGGGATTACAGGCATGGGCCACCTGCCTGGGTCTTTTTTTTTTCCTTAAGAGACAGGGTCTTGCTCTGTTGCCCAGACTGGAGTGCAGTGGCGTGATCATAACTCACTGGAGCCTCGAACTGGGCTCAAGGAATCCTCCCTCCTCAGTCTCCCAAGTAGCTGGGACTACATGCATGTGCCAATGTGCCCAGCTAATTAAAAAAAATTCTTTTTTTAGAGACAGGGTCTCGCTGTATTGCCCAGGTTGGTCTCAAACTCCTGGACTCAGGTGATCCTTCCACCTCAGCCTCCTGGGTAGCTGGGATTCCAAGTACAAGCCACCTTGCCCAGCCACATCAGATTCTTAATGACTTCACCAGGCCCACCTGTCATCAGTTGTACCCACAGAGGCAGAGGGGCCTCATGAGTCATTCCTGGTGCACACTATCAAGGCATCTGCTGGCCTCATTCCTTATTCCAAAATGTTGACTGAGCACCTGCCACTTGTCAGGCATTATGTTGGTAAGTTTTTTGACTACAATGAGAAAAGACTCATTTTGCTGCCTTTAGTAATGGACACAGTAGTAGTGAATGTAAGGACTCTCAAAAAAAAAAAAAAAAAAAGGGCTATGTGTGGTGGCTCACGCCTGTACCACCACCACTTTGGGAGGCCAATTTGGGAGGATCACTTGAGACTGGGATTTCGAGAGCAGCCTGGGAAACACTGCAAAATCCTATCTCTACAAAAAAAAAAAAAAAAATACAAAAACTAGCCTGGCCTGATGGCACGCACCTATAGCTACTCACGAGGGTGAGGCAGGAGGATTGCTTGAGCCCAAGAAGTTGAAGCTGTAGTGAGCCCAGATTGCGCCACTGCACTCCAGACTGGGCGATAGAGTAAAACCCTGTCTTAAAATAAAAAAATAATTAAAAACAGGCTGGGCATGGTGGCTTATGCCTGTAATCCCAACACTGTGGGAGGCTGAGGCGGGAGGATCACTTGAAGTCAGAAGTTTGAGACCAGCCTGGCCAATATGGTGAAATCCCATCTCTATTAAAATTACAAAAAATTAGCTGGGTGTGGGGGTGCACGCCTATAATCCCAGCCACTTGGGAGGCTGAGGCAGAAGAATCATTTGAACCCAGGAGGCGGAGGTTGCAGTGAGCCAAGATCGCGCCACTGCACTCCAGCCTGGGTAACAGAGCTTGAAGCTGGGAGGCGGAGGTTGCAGTGAGCCAAGATCGCGCCACTGCACTCCAGCCTAGGTGACAGAGCAAGACTCTGTCTCAAAAAATAAACAAAAAATTTTTTTAGAAAAGGAAGAGGAATCTTGGTCACATGGCCACACCTTATAAAAATTCAGAAAAAACTGACCCCCAGGCCTGATGGCAAGTCAGAATACTGCTGACAGTCATGCCTGGAGGAGCACGAACGTGGTTTGGAAACTGAAATTTCATTCTCCACCTATGAGTTCTAGAAACTTGCAACAGGAGCTCACTTGCAACAGGAGCTCGATGTTCTGTGCTCCTAGGCTGCTGTTAAGACTTAATTACTCTGTCTCTTCCTGTTTCTGCAACCAATTACTCAGTGTCTTGACATGCAGAACTCTCCCAGCAGAAACACCGCAGGGCTCGGTGATCACTGCTATGGGTCCTGGACCAAGGTGATGGGTTAGGCCTATCAAGGCTGTCCTTGGGTGACTGAGCTTCCCTAGACCACTGAGCTGCGGTTGGAGGTGTGGGGGATGGGGAGCTGACAGGTGCAGAGCCTGGACTCTAGACACACCCTTCCAGGTGCTGACCAGTTAATCCTGGCTTGATTCAGCTGCCACCCTCACAACATGGTGAAACGTCCATAATCAGAAGCAGCATTGCAGTGGGCTCAGATGCCTGTTGTCTCCCCACTTCACTGAGCCTGGTATCCAAAGGAAAAGCTTCCTATTGTCCGTGGTCCATGCGGCGATGGCGGCTTGCACAGGCTGCAGTGAACACCCAGCCGCGAGAGCTCCTCACTTTAGTCAAATTGCACCTCCCTGGGGAGGCCTTCCCATCTAGTCAATTTAAAATGCCACTCCCTCTGCTGGTCTCCATACTTCCTATCTTGTTTCCCTGCTTTATAACTTTTTTCCTTAACATTTCTCAAACATTCTACCCATTTTAGTACTTTATGATATGCCCTTGTCCTCCAAAATGTAAGTACAAAGCAGGGATTTGCTCTTTTGCCTGTTTTGTTTACCAGTTCCTAGAATTGTGCCTGCACAGAACTGATATTTCACATGAATGGAAGGAGGGGCGGGGAATCCAGTCTGGGTGGAGGTTCCGCCGGCAAAGACTTCCTGAAGAAAGTGACACAAGCTGAATCAGCTAAGCTTGAAGTGAATGATGCATTCCAAGGCACATAGGCCAGGAAAAGAACATGTGCAGGAACCTTAAGCAGAAGGGTGGCTGAGGCCTAGGGTGCTTGTGTGAGAAAAGGGTGGACAGGCAGGCCACAGGCAGAGTGAGGAGGGCCTCGCTGTCTCCTCTGGAGAATGGGACGTCTAGGTTAGAGGCCAAGGGTAGGGTTGGGCAAGGGTGGCAGAGGGCAGGAGAAGAAAGACCTAAGAGGCTGGGCCAGCAATGAGGACCACATACAATTGGAAAGGAAGTTCCAGTGATTGAGAGGAGCTGTCCTTTACTGAGCACTTCCTGTGTGCCAAGTGCTATGCTAAGAGCTTCTAACATATTAGTTCACTGACCTTCACATCCAGCCTGCAACCACTAGGATGCATGAAAATAGGGTGATAAATGAGGGAACCCTCCACAAATCAACCAGTCTGGGTTAGTAAGGAAATTTTTATGCTGGGGGCCAGGTCACGGTAAGTGATCTATCTCTATAGCTGACACTCTTCCCCCACTGCGTGGCAGTCTCGCCTCTTCCCGTGTTTTTCACTACTCCATCACTGTTGCCTCCTATAGAACAAACTAAACAGGGTGTAAGGGACCCCCAGGTTGCAGGATTGAGATAGTGGGTCAAGAAGACCATAAAAGAGAGAAAGACAATGAGAGATTAAAGGAGAAGGGAGTGGGGTGTAGACACGGGTCCTATTAGCGGACAGGAACCTGCTTAGCAATGAGAGGGGTCAGTTTGCTAACGAAAGACAGGTCTACCAATTCAAGACACCAACCAGTGTAAAACTTCACTAAAAATAGTGGACTCAGAAAAGGGGAGAACTTTGACCCCCTTTCTTTGGTGGGGGACATGTGGTCATTTCTCACTAAAGGACAAGGGCCACAGTTGGATAAAACTGACCAGAGAGGGGTTGCAGCAGGTGGGGGGGATCTTCAAGAGAGCAAATCAGAGGTGTCAGGTGGTTCTCGGGTAGGAATAAGGAGGGGGACAATGCAGAAATAAGGCCCTCGCCAGAAATGGCTGGCAGAGCGGACTCTTCAGTCCCCAAGAACGTCTCCTGCTGGCAGAGGTCATCAGAGATGCCTGAAAGCCTGGTTTCCCTCAACCCTAGTCACAGTGATTTCTTTTTTTTTTTATTTTTTTGAGACAGAGTCTCACTCTGTTGCCTAGGCTGGAGTGCAGTGGCATAATCTCAGCTCCCTGCAACCTCTACCTCCCAGGTTCAAGTGATTCTCCTGCATCAGCCTTCTGAGTAGCTAGGAATATAGGTGCCTGCCACCATGCCTAATTTTTGTATTTTTAGTAGAGATGGGGTTTCACCATATCAGCCAGGCTGGTCTCGAACTCCTGACCTCAAGTGATTTGCCTGCCTTACCCTCCCAAAGTGCTGGTATTACAGGCGTGTGCCACCACGCCCGGCTTAGTCACAGTGATTTCTATTTCAACTAAAGGAATGGGACCAACTGACCCCCCACTTTCTCCCATGGCCTTTGGAAGTATTCTTGTGTGTGAAATTTACCTAAAAAACGAGGACAGGGTAATATGTGCGGTGGTGACACACATACACACTGAGCACATCACTGCGATCGCTGCTACCAAAGAGAATCCCCAAAGACCAAATCTATCTCATGGTAACAGAAGCCCCAGCGGCTGGCACTGCCTACCACACCCATAGAGCTCTCCAAGGGCAGCTGTTCCTCATACACTCCACTCTCTCCTCTGCTCAAAACCAACTCCTACATTCACCTGCAATCCACCACCTGAGCTCAGGGCACTCTTACATTCCTCAAGGACTCCCGCCCCTGCCTCCATCCCTAAGTCATCCCGTCTTCTCTCCCAAAGCTCTGGCTCAAATGTTTCCCCCGCCAACTTAATCCTAACAGTTCCCCGTCTCTCCTAAGCCTAAACCCCTGCAACCCCTAGATGCACTTGGGATTACTGTTCAACCCCAGTCCAAATCCCACGTTCCATCTCACATTCCCTAGGTCAAGCCTTGGGTGTGTGTCAAGGGGAAAGTCTTAACGAATGAGAACCAGAAAACCTGCCCTTGTGACACAGTCTCTATACCCAGTCTTGCTGGCACACGGAGATACTGATAAAAAAAACAAATACACAAAAATGAAAGAACTAGCAGCAGGGCATGTTTCAAGATTTATTGAGTGCGTGAGAGGACAATGGTCCACAGCACAGAAAAAGTCAACAGGAACAAATTCTTGGTTTTCAGAAGTCACACCAGGAACAGGCAGGAGGACACTGGATGGCCTGGCCTAGATGGAAGAAAACCAGTCTTCCTGGGCCATGGCACTCTGTGGCACTGGCAGGGCAGAGCCAGCTGAAAGGTCTTCACCTCTGGATCCCAAGTCCCCAGAGCCACAGGGCTTTTCCTCTGCCCACCCTCCACCCACGCTGAGGGAAAAGTCGATTAGCGTTGTGCTGAGACAATAGGGGCAAGAAGGTCCAGCCATGCGTCATGGAGTGACATCACTCATCACTTTTGGTCTGTGATCAACCCTCAAACAATCTAAAAGAGAAGACAAATGAAGCCAGCAGCTTGGAATTTCTGCCTGGGAAACACAGGCCGACTTAACCTCTTGGCATTCACTTACCATGAGGAGACCCCTCCAGGGAAGCTGGGACCCCAGGTCATTGTCTCGAGAGGCTCAGTGCCTGCACCTCCTGGGGTTTCCTCCAACAGTCTCCAGACCCAGGGCGGCATCCCTGGAGTGAGGAGGGGCCACAGAGCAGGAGGCTGCAAGTGCTTGGTCGCCAGTGTTCTGCCATCTCTCTTCAAGCTGATGTCAATGGGAATGCCCCCAGTTAATCAATCAGGTATGAGTTGCCAGTTTCTTTCATACCAAACTCATCTCAAAAAGGAATCTCAATGCTCCCGAAGATTACTCAAAATAAAACTTAGGAGTCTAGCAAAACTGTCCTAGGAGTCTTGACAGGCAACCGAGCAGATGTGCAACTGGCAGAGAGACAGCTGGAGAGACCCCTCAGGGCCCCTCCCATAGATGTCCCACCTTGCCGTGCTGGGAGCCAAGGACCACCCCAGCAGCCATCCCTCCACGCTCTCATTACTTGCCTGCACATCTGTCTCACTCTTGCTCACCCCAGACTCAAAGACCTTCTCATGTTGCTACCCCTCCCTGGAATACCTTTCTATTGCCCATCGTATCCCACTCTTTGAAAGACCTGCCCAGGTCCACCACCTCCAAAAGGCTGCTTCTCTTTGAAAATCTTAAGGCAGTGACTGTATGCCACCCAACATCACACTTACTTGTTAAAAAAAATAATTCACACAGGCTTTTCTCACCATCTAGTACCCAAACCTTGACACTGAGAGAGACTGTTCGCTGGTAACAGGAGGCTAAGCTGAAAAAAGCCACACTAAAGTGTCTCCCATCACTCACTCACACAGCATCCTGCAATGCTCCTGAGACCAGAAGGTGCTGGCAGGAGAGAAGGAGTGTGTGAAGGCGCCAGCATTTGAAAGGGACAGGTGTGAACCCTCCAAACACGGGAAACGGCTTTCAACAATTCCTCTCCCTGCGTTATCGATGACCAGAGCACAGGCAGCCCGTGATCATTTTTGAATGCAGGTGTATACAAGGGCAGAGAGAGATGCAGGAGGAGAAACAGATGCCAGCAGCCTGTGGACTAAGTCCAGTCCAGGAAAACAATCCAGCCCAGCACAGGACCCCAAAAGTGGCTCTGCTTTCCTGTAAAAGCCCCATAGAACTTCCCTGCCAGGAGGAATCAAAGAGAAGTCACATGGGGCAAAAACAGTGGGAAAATACTGGTTGGTAATGATAGGAATCATGTGGTCTCAAGTACCACAAAAGTCACCTCTATCAGAACATTATTTTCCAAATGAAGAAAATTAGGTTCTGAATCAGTCTTTGACTGGGATAGTGGCAGAAGGGGATTTAAAGCCAGACGACCACAGTCTCTGAAGCCTAGGTCCACCCATTTTCCATTACAACATCCTGCTGCCCGGGGAGAAAGGGCAGAGACCTCTTATTACCAAAGTGGGACTCTGGAGGTTTCCCCCCAGCAGGAAGTCCTAAAGGCACATGAAGGGCCAGAGGTGATGTGGGTTGGCTGGGTGGACAGTGGATCTGGGGACCCACAGTGCCATTCTCATCTCACCTCTCAACTCCCCTACACCAACCCCAAAGCCCCTGGGAACATGTACAGGACTGTACTAGATACAAAGAACCAACATTCCAAAGAATGAACCAGAGATCTTACCTCAAGGACACTAAGGTCTAGCATGTTCCCGACATGACAACTCCCATGCCTCTGCACACAGTGGACTATCTGCAACAGATAAGATGCCATGAGTGAGCACCTAGCTTGTCCCTGCTCACAGCAGGGATGGCAAGCAACAGGAAACGGCTTAGCACAGTAGTTACCAGACCGTAAACATTCCTAAGCAAACACACTATTTCCTCATAAAAGAGAGAATAGTTAACTCTACAGAGGAAGACAGTGGATGGTCTATGGCAGGGTGAGGGTGGCCAACACTGATCAATGTGTACTTAATCAGCAGAAGATTGAAAGGAGATCAAAACCAGGTTTACAGGAGTGTGCCGCGGCTGAGGCAGTGACTCTGCTGGTCGTCAAGGGAATTTAAGCAACACACATAGCCTGGTTCCCAACAGCAGGGAGCAGGAAGTGAAAGCTCTAATCATGACGTAACACCCACGGCAGCCCCCAATCCCCTGGATGCCCCAGATGTGTGCAGCTTTGAGAAGCAGGAGTGTAGGAAAGTTCCCGGGACAGGAAGGTGAAGATGTGGACCCTCCAAACACCGCAACCTTTCCCACATTTCCTCTGCCTGCACTACCAATGATCAGGACATGGGCGGCCCGTGATCACTTACGAATGCAGGCGCAGGAAAGAGCAGAGGGCAATCCAGGAACAGAGGCCAAAATGAGCTGCCTGGAGATTGCCAAAGCGCCAAGCCCAAAGGACCTGAGCGCTATCCACTTAATGCAGTACAAAGATCTCATCTGCCCCCATCAAGAAAGTCACAGAAGACTAATTTTTGGTTAAAAAAAAAAAAGCTAAATTGTTCATTCATCCCACAAATATTAAGTATCTACGGGTTGCCAGACATCATGGGTTCAAAAGGAAGAAAAACGTGCAAGATCTCCCCCTTACAGAGTTTTCGCAGTTTCATTACATTACAGAAAGTCAAGCTCAAGAGAATGAAAGAACTTAGCCAGGCTCTCCTCTGCACCCGGCTTTGCCAGACAGTTCTCGGAATTCATGACCATGCCCTCCGCGGGGTCCCCCAGAAGGGAATCTGAAGGGTCCCCCAAGGTGCTCATGACCAGCACCACTTACCCAGGGACATCCTCACCGCGCGGACAGTGGGAGCCCCTCAGGGAGTGCAGATCAGGGTGCTGCAGGAAAAACGGGGGCTCTGGCTGGTGCGGAACCAGCAAAGTCATCCAAGGGAGAGCTGTCATCTGTCTCCAGGAGAGCCGCACAGCCCACGAGGCCTAGGCAGGGAAAAGCATAGGGAAGGGGCTTAGTACAAGGTTCTGGCAAAAGAGCCTGGAATTCGCCCCTCTGGGGCCCTGGGCGTCCTCTATTAAAACCTCAGCCAATTGGTCTTTAAAGTGGAGGTTTTACAGGTTATTGAGGAGAAAATGAGTTAACGGTTCCAAGGACGTGGCACAATGACTGACACTCTGTAGGCAACCGACAAGCAGCTTTGGGGGCTTCCAAAGTCAGGAGTCGGAGATCGGGGTCGGGGGAGTGAAAGTCGCGAGGTCTCTAGAGCCCCTCAGCCCGCGTGCAAGGCCCCGGGCTGCACGTTTCTCAAGGGGCACTAAGCCTCCCCGCATAGAGACTGTGCGGACCGGGGGTCTGACGTCTGCATGGGGTCGGCTCAGCCCAGCGAAGGCCGAGGGCGCGGCTCACCCGCCAGTCTCTTTCCCGAGGACACGCGAATCCTGAGGGGCCCACCCCGGCGGAAAGGACGCAGCACTGCACCAGGGGCTGGGCCTGACGTCCGGCCGGCTCTTCCCACTCCCCTCGGGGCCTCAGTTTCCCCTTTTGTCAGGAAGGAGGTACACAACACCGGCCTTGGGAGGCCACTGGGGGTTCTTGGTAAGACCACGCCTCGGGCGCTGCCCCTCAGTGACTCATCCCGGGCGTCAGGATGGATGGCGGCGAGTACAGGGGCAACCTCGCGGAGGGGGGCGAAAAGCAGTCTGCAAACCGCAGCCACAAGACTCTCTCTCTGGTGCTCTGCGCCAGCGGAAATACGGCTGGGGGCGCGGCTGCAGCCTAGAGCGGCGCTTCCGCCGGGCCCCTACCTGCGCAGACGTGCCTGCAGCGCCCCCTGGCCGGACGGAGCTGCAATTCTGTCCCTCTACTAACGCCCTTTATCCAAGCGTTCATCTAAAGGAGCATCCCTTCCATGAGTTCACCCACCCATCCATTTACCCAGAAAATATTTGTGAAACGTCAGCTTCCATTTGAGGACACAGTGAGAAGACAGCCATCAGTCTATAAACCAGGAAGTGGGCCCTCACCACTTCCTGGTTTACCAAATCTACTGGTACCTTTGATCTTGGACTTTTAGCCTCCAGAACTGTGAGAAATAAATTTCTGTTGTTTATAAGCCACCCAGTTGATGATGGCACTTTGTTACGGCAGCCCAGTCGGGGGTCGGCTGGCAAATAGGTCAGCTTGGACCATGGCCAGCCTAGTGTCCACACACCCTCCTCTCCAAGCAAAAAAATAGAAAAAAATCCACTTCAAACATGCATCCCTTCTATCATTGGCAAGAGTGTGTCTGCAGTCTTGTTTTGTTTTTGACGTCAGCAGACAAAGGGTCAGTCATTGAGAACAGACTGTTCTTTAAATGCTGTAACAAAGGCTGTCACAACACACTTATTCAAGAACTCAACATGCTGCCCTGTTTACTGGAATCCCTCACCACGTAGGCCAGTGTCACAGATGCGAAAGTCAACCTGGATAAGCAAAATGCCCACAAGGCTGTATGCAACAGCCAAACCCTCAGTGGAATTTCTTAATAACTGGCCATTTAGGACAAGTTAAGGAAAAGACTTGGGCTTTTAGATAGAATGTGTTGGCGATACAAACCTAACTTATGCTTCAAAAATAAAATACATTATTGGAAACTTATGTAATCAAGCGAGGGGAAGGGCAGAGGTCAAGCTGGGCCTCCAAAACAACGAACACCAGAACTGGAATTCCATCCCTGTCCTGCAACTCTGCCTCTCTCTCTGGGTGGACTTCTGACTTCACACTCGCTCTAGTTTTTTGCTTATAGTGAGGGACATATGCCACATTTACCCAGGGGAACATCTCCATCCTTCTTCCACTGAGGGTAGGCAGGACTGCCACATACAGTTGTGCAGGTCGTGTACTGCACTACTCCTGGGAGCACCATTCACATCATAGCCTATGGTTGAGAAGCAGAGATGCCAGGGATGCTTGGGCAAGCCGATGACACAGAAAACACTTGACTTAAAGGAGAGAAAGTGTTTTCCGTAGCGTGTTCTTCTCTGGTGCAGCAGAGTCACCCTGTGTCATACCATGTAATCCTTAAATAATGGTCCTTCTAATAAAGGCCGTTGAAAATATCTCTGAAGGGCAACACTTTGAGGGATTTTTTCTCCAAGCTACTTGAGATCAAGCAGAAGACTTTAAGTAAACCTGTGACAGTGAAACCTGTGCAGGGTCATTAAAAAAAAGGAAAGATTTGCAAGCAGTAGCGGGGCTTTCTGAGAAATGCTATTCTGAACTCCACAAACTTTTTTTTTGAGACAGAGTCTTGCTCTGTCACCCAGGCTGGAGTGCAGTGGCGCGATCTCAGCTCACTGCAACCTCTGCCTCCCAGGTTCGAGGGATTGCCTGCCTTAGCCTCCTGAGTAGCTGGAATTACATCTGGTGACTAATTTTTGTATTTTTAGTAGATTGCACCATATTGGCCAGGCTGGTCTTGAACTCCCAACCTCAGGTGATCCGCCTGTCTCAGCCTCCCAAGTGCTGGGATTACAGGTGTGAGCCACCATGCCCGGCCTGATTTTTACAACCTTTGACACTCAAGCTCTCAATTCTCAAAATTACCTTCTGGGCCAAGGATAGGCACTTCCACCCTTTCTGGAGCTCTTGGAGGAGTCACCCATCTCTAAGATCCCTCGTCTAATTTGTCTTGAGTGTGGGTTAGGACTTGTTGAGGCTGCACACCCCTCAGGGTGTCTGTGCTTTGCTCGTTCATGGGATGCTTGGCCGAGTCCCCACTCCTTCCTGAGGAAGCTCACCCAGCAGGCCCTATCCAGCATGGCAGGGTGTGTGGTAGGGGTGGGAAGGTGGGCTGCAACAGAGGTAAAGGAAGGAGAAGTAGGTGTCAGGGAGCCTGCAGGTGGTCACATCCAGCTGTCACCATTGATAGAGGCAACTGATTTCCACTCTCGTGTCCACCTCTCCCCAGTGGTGGGGTCAGAAGGCATTCACAGGGCAGAAGCACCACTCCTGCCCTTCAAGGGCACTGGGACTAAGACTTTCCAACTGAAGTCTGCCAACTTTTTTTTTTTTTTTTTGAAACAGGGTCTTGCTCTGCCATCCAGCTTGCAGTGCAGTGGTGAAATTATGGCTCACTGCAGCCTCCACCTCCCAGGCTCAAGCGATCCTCCAGTCTCAGCCTCCTGAGTAGCTGGGACTATAGGAGCATGCCACCAGGCCCAGCTAATTAAAAAAAAAAATTGTAGAGATAGGGTCATACTATGTTGTCCAGGTTGGTCTCCAACTCCTGGTCTCAAATGATCCTCCTGCCTTGGTCTCATATTCAGTCCATAACATCCTCCAAGGGTTTTTGAGATGTTGCTCCACGACACCAACATACATTTCCTATTGATGTACTTTCATGCTGGGATTACAGACATGGGCCACCAGGCCTGGCCCTATGCTCATTTTCTGCTTTTGTTATTTCATTAATTTATTTGTTTTGTTTTTTGAGTCAAAGTCTTG
>NW_012101477.1:3263534-3264410 GCF_000951045.1 Mandrillus leucophaeus
TATTTTTAGTAGAGATGGGATTTTACCATGTTTGTCAGGCTGGTCACAAACTCCTGACCTCAAGTCTCAAGTGATCTGCCTGCCTTGGCCTCCCCCGTGCTGGGACTACAGGTGTGAGCCACCTGGCCCAGCCCATCTACCTGTTTTCTATCACAGCACTCTGCTGCCACGCTCCATAGATGCCCCCATAGCGCTCCCAGAGAGTGCTCATCACCCAAACGGACTCCTGAAAGACACAGTAACAGAGGAGCAGTAAGAAGCCGAGGAGGAGAATGGACAGATACAACGAAATCTGCAGCACGGTGGTCACTCTTGGTGCAGAGATGGGTCTGGAGCTCCCGCAGGTCTTGCATGGTCAGTTGCTGACTTCCCACCTAGACTCCGGGCACCAACTCCTTGGAAGACGCTGTCCAGCTGGCCATGATTCCATCTCTTCTGGCGAAGGGGCTGCAGGCCCCGGGGATTTCTCAGCTACTATGAGGTCACAGACTTCCCGTGGTAGAACCTTGTCTTCTCAGCTACAATCCAATCCTTTGCAACCAGTAGGTTGAAAGCAGGACTCCTGATATGTCTGCTTAGACTTGCTAAGTGGAAGTGTCTCTCCCCTATCCCTAGAAAAATATCAGGCAAAGCCTTATAATTTTTCTGATCATTCTTAGATAATAAAAAGTCTTGCAATCACTAAATATGGAAAACACAGTTTCCGTTCAACAATTTTATTTTATTATTTTTTAATAATACACCAGTAGGGTCAGGTGTGGTGGCTCACGCCTGTAATCCCAGCACTTTGGGAGGCTGAGGCGGGTGGATTACAAGGCCAGGAGTTTGAGACCAGCCTGGCCGATATGGTGAAATCCCATCTCTACTAGAAACACA
>NW_012101477.1:3269430-3270724 GCF_000951045.1 Mandrillus leucophaeus
CAACCCTTAAGAGCCTTCCCATTGCAACTTTAAAGGACTCCTATTTGAGTACTTCAAAAATCCACCAAGAGCCAGACACACTGGTGTGCACCTATAGTCCCAGCTACTGGGGAGGCTGAGGCAGAAGGATCCCTTGAGGCCAAAGAAGCACAGCAAGACCTCGTCTCCAAAAAAAGAAAAACCCACCAAGGTCCAAGCACGATGACTCACACTTGCAATCTTAGCACTTTGGGAGGTTGAGGTGGGAGAATCGTTTCATCCCAGGAGTTGGAGACCAGCGTGGACAACATAGTGAGACCTCATCTCTACAAAAAAAAAAAATTGTTTTAATTAGCCAGGTATGGTGACATGTGCTTGTAGTCCCAGCTACTTCGGAGGCTGAGGCAGGAGGATCGCTTGAGCCCAGCAGGTTGAGGCTGCAGTGAGCTCTAATCATGCCATTGCATTCCAGCCTGGGCAACAGAGCAAGACCATGTCTCAAAACACAAACAGAAAACCACCAAAGCACACCACCTCCAAGAAGCCATCTTTCTTTGGAAATCCTGTCATAATCAGGATCTATACCCAATTTTTGTACAATTCTCCTGGCTGGTGAATGTTACCTCTTCTGTGCAGGGCTCATGCTCTGTGAGCCTCAGCCATCCCTTGAGTAGTTAACCTCGTCCTGGGGAACAAATAGTCCCGGATATACACAGCCTAATGTTTGCCAAGAAGTCAAGCTGAGAAAGGCCAAACAAAATGACAGCGCACAATGCCCCAGAGGCTTGAGAGTGTTCACAGAAGAGAAGTCGAATGCGAGAAAAGCACCAGCGTTTCCAAACACGGAGAATGCTTTGTGCAGTTCAACTGCCTGTACTATCGATGACCAAGGCATCAATAGGCAGCTGATGATCGCTTTCAAATGCAGACACAGAAAGAGAGCACAGCATGACACAGGGCGGGAGGCAGATGCCAATGGCCAGCATGGGAAAGAGCAGCCCGGTGAGCACGGAGCCCAGCAACGGCCACTCTGTTCTCCAAACCCGGGCAAATTTCCCTGCCAGGGAATGAAAGGGAACACGCTGCTGGTAAAAGAGAGGAAAAAAATCCTGGCTTTGGAAAAGATCAGGATTGTATTTATAAGAACAATGACAACAACAATAGTGGAAATTCCTTTCCATCACAGCTTTGTTTCTAGGATGAGTAAACTGAGGTGAAGAGCAGGGCCCAGAGCTAGATCGTGGCAGAGGGGATTGGGACCCGAGTATCTCTGATGCTCCTTCATTTTTATTTTATTATTATTTTATATTTTATT
>NW_012101477.1:3275629-3278273 GCF_000951045.1 Mandrillus leucophaeus
CCCAGGCTAGAGTGCAATGGGGAGATCTTGGCTTACCGTAACCTCCGCCTCCTGGGTTCAAGCGTTTCTCCTGCCTCAGCCTCCAGAGTAGCTGGGATTACAGGCACGCACCACCATGCCTGGTAATTTTGTATTTTTAATAGAGATGGGGTTTCTCCATGTTGGTTAGGCTGGTCTCGAACTCCTGACCTCAGGTGATCCGCCTGCCTCAGCCGCCCGAGTACCTGGGACTACAGGTGCATGCCACCAGGCCCGGCCAAGTTTTGTATTTTTAGTAGAGACAGGGTTTCACCATGTTGGTTAGGCTGGTCTCAAACTCCCGACCTCAGGTGATCCGCCTGCCTCAGCCTCCCAAAGTGCTGCGATCACAGGTGTGAGCCACTGCGCCCGGCCCTGCATTACATTTATATTGGACGATGCTATCTTTCTCTTTCTTTTTCTTTTTTGAGACAGGGTCTCGTTCTGTCAACCTGTCTGGAGTGCAGTGGTGTGATCTTGGCTTACTGCAGCCTCAACTTCCCTGACTGAAGTGATTCTCCCACCTCAACCTCCTGAGTAGCTGGGACTACAGGACTGCTCCACCATGCCTGGCTGATAATGCTATCTTAGACTTTTCAAACACAGCACATTTCCTCTGCTTCATAAATAATCCCAGGGTCCTCACAGTGACAGAAGCCCTCAGCTTTCTCAGAATACTACAATACAGCAACTACTAGGCCTGGGATATTTGTTCTGGTGCTACGGTCTTGATATAAATCATTTCATTTAATTCTCACAGTAACGCTATGAGCAGGGAACTATGACTGCCTATTTTCCGTAACTGGAAACTAAGGTTGGGCGGAGAAGTTAGGTTACTTAGCCAAAGTCACATGGAGAGTAACAGCAAGAGTAGGAGGCAGAAGAGGACACCAGGGTTGTGTGGCCACAAGTGTGCACACCTGATCCCCCTGCCCAGTGTCCTCTCAGTCACAGCATCTGTATTAGTCCATCCTCACGCTGCTATAAAGAACTGCCTGAGACTGGGTAATTTATAAAGGAAAGAGGTTTAATTGACTCACAGTTCAGCATGGCTGTGGAGGCCTCAGGAAACCTACAATCATGGCGGAAGGGGAAGCAAACACGTCTTTCTTCACATGGTGGCAGCAAGGAGAAGTATAGAGCAAAAGCGGGGAAAGCCCCTTATAAAACCATCAGATCTCATGAGAACTCACTATCACAAGAACAGCAGCATGGGGGTAACCGCCCCCATGATTCAATTACCTCCCACGACAGGTGGAAATTATGGGAAGTACAGTTCTAGATGAGATTTAGGTGGGGTCACAGCCAAACCATAGCAGCATCCCACAGCCCCTCCCCATCACAGAGACTCCCAATGTTCTTACAGTCTTGGAATCCCATAGGCCTCTCCCAGGTATAAAATGTGGAGCAGATCTCACCTTAAGGACCCCCATTTCCCTCATGGTCGCATAGGTCAGGCCTGGATTTTCTTGTCCTTCTGACCTATTGAGTACCAAGAATCTGACTGGAGCAGAGTGTGTGGGCTCCTCATCAGGCCCAAGGGTGGGCTGCTTGCACTCCAGAACATGGGCAGAGTCAGTAGCAGGGCTGTCTCAGGCCCAAGAGTCACACCCTGCCCAGGATGCAGACAGTGCCAGTGCTTATGAGAATTTGTGGGCCATTAAGTCCCCTCCCAAGATTGTCTCCAGTATGCTGCAGAGAACATGGGACATCTGTCTATAGTCTCCGTCACTGTGCAAATCTGATCAAGTTCCTCATATGCAAATCTTCAAGTTCAGAGACTCTTTCCACCCTCCATCCCGTGTACTTCGAGGCTGGAGTTTAGCAAAGCAGTTACCCGCTGTGCTCCCCTCTTGGCTCATCTTCTCACCCTCACATTCCAGTCTCTGGCCATGACTCAGTCATCTCGGCCTGACATCGTTCAGAAAAAAATGGATGGGGTGGGGGTAGAATGCATTCATTCAACGGTGCTAGCCACTGAACTGGGTACCGAGTACAGTGGTGAATCAAAGAGACGCCTTTGAACTCTTGCAGAAAGAAGTTCAAACTAAGCACAGTCCCCTCATCGTAGTAACAGCTCCTATCATGGAAAATTGGCCATTCCTACAGATTAATAAGAGTCAGTGACCAAGGAACATCTTCAGAACAAACGGAAAAGCAAAGCAAGTGGGAGAAGATGACTTCTAAACTTTCAGGCTGTTTTCGAAATTTATCCCAAGTCCTCCAGAGTCTGGAGTTGAGCTCCGCTCCGCCAGAGGACGCTGCAGGGCTGCTCGCGTCGGTTCCTTCCGCTCTAGGCCGCAGTTCGCGCTCTCATCTGTATTTCCGCCGGCGCGAAACCAGTGTAGCTTGCTAGTCGTGTGGCATCGGTCTTTCGCCGTCCCTCGCTATCGCACGCCATCACACACCATCACACACCATCGCAAGCCACCGCACCCCATCGCTCGAAATCTGCAGACATCTTGATTTTTCCCGCGCTGTCTGTCAGGTCTCCGTCGCCACTCGACGCCAGGGCGCCGGGTGAGTCCACAGCAGGGCGCGTGGTCTGCGACACTCTCACCATCGGGGAAAACTGAGGCCCCAGGGAAGGTGGCCAGAGAGGTCAGGCCCGGTCCCTGGTGCAGTG
>NW_012101477.1:3281033-3282035 GCF_000951045.1 Mandrillus leucophaeus
AAACTCCTGACCTTGTCATCCGCCTGCCCTGGCCTCCCAAAGTGCTTGGATTACAGGCATGAGCCACCACACCCGGCCTCATTTGTTTCTTGAGATGCAATTGTATATGGTTATTCCCTCTATCTTGGTGCCTCCTTTCTCCTTTCCTTGATGTGTCAGCTGAAACTTCCTTTTTTTTGTTTTTTTGAGATGGAGTCTCCCTCTGTCGCCCAGGCTGGAGTGCAGTGGCTCCATCTTGGCTCACTGCCAGCTCCGCCTCCCAGGTTCACACCGTTCTCCTGCCTCAGCCGCCTGAGTAACTGGGACTACAGGCGCCCACCACCACATCCGGCTAATTTAACATCCTGTTCCACTACTGTGGAACAAGCATCAACCACTCCTCTTAGGTGCCGATCCTGCTATAGGCACTGGGGCTGCAGGAATGAACCTGCCAAGATGCCCTCCTTAGTGTTATGGGAATAAGGAGTGCAAAAGAAAATCTGGAACTACAGAAAATCTGCAGTTCTGCCTGTTTCCAGCTTTCTGAGGGCACCTTGGCCTTAATTGCTAGCTCCTAAGATTCAGCTCGGTGAGGCCTCAATCTGAATATGCAGGAGGCCAAGCCCTTTCAGGCTCATAGGTGGGGCGGCAGAGGCGGGCATGGGTTGTGGTTGCACTCAGCCTCCTGTTTGCTGTGTCTCTTCCAGCTCCAAAGGGGTGATGAGAGCCAGATTGCCTTAGATCTGTGGTGGGGAGTAGAGCAGCAACTAGCCACATGTGGCTACAGAACACTGGAAATGTGGCCAGTCGGAATTGTAATGTGCCATAAATGTAAATCACACACCAGATTCCAAAGACCTCATACAAGAAAAAGAATAGTAAATAGCTCATAAGTAATTATAAAATATTGATTACATGCTGACATGATAATATTTTGGTTATATTCAGTTAAATAAATTATTACAATTAATTTTACTTTTACATTTTACCTTTTTTTTTTTTTTGAGATGGAGTTTCGCTCTT
>NW_012101477.1:3287148-3291008 GCF_000951045.1 Mandrillus leucophaeus
GTCACTGTGCAAATCTGATCAAGTTCCTCATATGCAAATCTTCAAGTTCAGAGACTCTTTCCACCCTCCATCCCGTGTACTTCGAGGCTGGAGTTTAGCAAAGCAGTTACCCGCTGTGCTCCCCTCTTGGCTCATCTTCTCACCCTCACATTCCAGTCTCTGGCCATGACTCAGTCATCTCGGCCTGACATCGTTCAGAAAAAAATGGATGGGGTGGGGGTAGAATGCATTCATTCAACGGTGCTAGCCACTGAACTGGGTACCGAGTACAGTGGTGAATCAAAGAGACGCCTTTGAACTCTTGCAGAAAGAAGTTCAAACTAAGCACAGTCCCCTCATCGTAGTAACAGCTCCTATCATGGAAAATTGGCCATTCCTACAGATTAATAAGAGTCAGTGACCAAGGAACATCTTCAGAACAAACGGAAAAGCAAAGCAAGTGGGAGAAGATGACTTCTAAACTTTCAGGCTGTTTTCGAAATTTATCCCAAGTCCTCCAGAGTCTGGAGTTGAGCTCCGCTCCGCCAGAGGACGCTGCAGGGCTGCTCGCGTCGGTTCCTTCCGCTCTAGGCCGCAGTTCGCGCTCTCATCTGTATTTCCGCCGGCGCGAAACCAGTGTAGCTTGCTAGTCGTGTGGCATCGGTCTTTCGCCGTCCCTCGCTATCGCACGCCATCACACACCATCACACACCATCGCAAGCCACCGCACCCCATCGCTCGAAATCTGCAGACATCTTGATTTTTCCCGCGCTGTCTGTCAGGTCTCCGTCGCCACTCGACGCCAGGGCGCCGGGTGAGTCCACAGCAGGGCGCGTGGTCTGCGACACTCTCACCATCGGGGAAAACTGAGGCCCCAGGGAAGGTGGCCAGAGAGGTCAGGCCCGGTCCCTGGTGCAGTGCCTCGTCCCCTTTGCTGGAGTGAGCCCCCTGGAGCGAATCCCCCCTGGGATTCGCGTGTCCTCGGGAAAGACACTGGCGGATGAGCCGCGCCCTCGGCCGCCGCTGTGCTGAGCCGGCCACGTGCAGACGTCCTGTCCGCGCAGCTACTCTGCGGGTCTCGGCGACTTTAGGTGCCCGCCCCCGACTCCTGGCATTGGAAGTCCCCAAAGCCGCTTGTCTTTTGCCTACAAAGTGTCAGTCATTGTGCCATGTCCTTGGGACCGTTAACTCGTTTTCCCCTCAGTACCTTTTAAAAGGTGTTAGAACCTTCGTTTTACAGAGCAGTTAGCTGTGGTTTAAATGGAAGACGCTCCCAGCACCGCAGTGGGGCAGAGTGTGGACTTCTGTCCCCGGGCCTTGTCCTAAAGCCCCCTCCCCGTGCGCTTTCCCTGCCTAGGCCTTGTGGGCTGTGCTGCTCCTCGGAGGGCTTGGCAGCAGCCAGCGCCCCCTCCTGCAGCTCTCTGATCTGCACCCCCTGAGGGGCATCCACTGTCCGCGGAGTGAGAATGCCCTGGCTGAGTGCCGCTGCTTATGCGCACCGTGGGGAAGGACCCTTCTGTGGGACCCAGTAGAGGGGACGGTCAATGAGCTCACCCAGTTCTGAGTTCTGAGAACTGTCTGGCAAAGCGGGTGCAGAGCAAAGCGTGATTTAGGAGACAGGGGCTGGCCTTGGGGGTCACATCCTGGCTAAGATCCTTCATTCTCCTGAGGGTGACTTTCTGTAAAGTAGGGAAACTGCAAAAGCTCTCCGAGGGCAGAGGCCTTGGCTGTTTTTCTTGATTTTAAACCCATAGTGCCTGTCCACGTGTAGATACTCAGAATTGGTGGGCTGAGTGTACAGCCGAGGCATTTTTACCAGAAGTCAGTTTTCCTGTGGACTCTGGGTGGGGACAGATGGAATCTGCCTGTGAAGTGATGATGGCTGTCAGGGTCCTGGGTACCTTTCTCTTCCCTGGGGAGTGAGCACCCCTCTGGAGATGTGGCAGCTAACACGCGAACGTGGGCTCACCTGCCCTTTTTTGCACCTCTATTCGAAAGTGATCGTGGGCTGCCTGTGCCCTGGTCATTGATAGTGCAGGGAGAGAAATCGCTGAAAGCGCTTCCCCGTGTTTGGAGGGTCCACTCCTGTCCCTTCCAAACTCTGGAGCTTTCTCACACCTCCTTCTCACCATCTGTCAAATGCCTCCTGGCGCTTGGTGTCTGATGATTATTGAGTGCTCCCTGTGCAAGGCTCAGTGCCGGTGTCTGTAAGGCGTTCACCAAGGTGTATGAGGGTGTGTCCCTGCCTTAGGATTGTGGTGGAACCACAGCTACAGCTCTGCTAGTCACACCCTGTGGCAATTACTGGCTTGATTGTCTTTGCCTCTCTATTTTGACCTTGAGGGCAGTGTCTTGAGCTTTTGTTTAATATTTTATTGTATTTGTTTAGTGACAGGGTCTCACTCTGTTGTCCAGGCTGGGGTGCAGTGTGCAGTGGCGTGATCATAGCTTGAACTCCTGTACGCAAGTGATCCTCCCACCTCAGCCTCCCAAATAGCTGGGACAGACAGGGTCTCGCTATGTTTCCCAGGCTGGTCCTGAACTGGCTATAAGTGATTTTCCCTCTGTCTTCCAAAGTGCTGGAATTACAGGTGCGAACCACTTCGCCTGTCTCAGTATCTGAGTCCTGTCTCTTGACTTACCTGGTGCTTGGCAGATGGTTGATTTTCAGCAGTTAAGGAACAAATGAAAAACAGGAGATGGGCTGAGCACGGTGGCTCACACCTGTAATCCCAACACTCTGGGAGGCCAAGGTGGATGGATCCCTTGAGGCCAGGAGTTCAAGACCAGCTTGGCCAACATAGTGAAACCCCATCTCTACTAAAAAATACAAAAACTAGTAGGTTGTGATGGCACATGCCTATAATTCCAGCTACTCAGGAGGCTGAGGCACACCAGAATCGTTTGAACACAGGAGGTGGAGGTTGCAGTGAGCCAAGATCACGCCCCTGCACTCCAGCCTAGGCTACAGGGTGAGACTATGTCCCTAACAAAAAGCAAAACACAGGAGCTGGAAAAAGACAATTGTGGCTGGCCGTGGTGGCTCACACCTGTAATCCTAGCATTTTGTGAGACTGAGGTGGGTGGATCGCTTGAGCCCAGGAGTTGAAGACCAGCCTGGGCAACATGGCAAAAACCTGTCTCGATAACACACACACACACACACACACACGCACACACACACACACACACGCCAGGTGGCATGCGCCAGGAGGTGGAGGTTGCAGTGAGCCGAGATTGTGCTACTGCATTCCAGCCTGTGCTGCAGCCTGGACTGCATTCCAGCCTAAAGACTTAGAATTGTAAGGTGACAGGGCTTTGCATGTCACCTTGTTGCATGTCAGTGGAATACTTTTGAGCGAGGCAGCCTGTGTGGGGGTGGTCAGAGCTATTTCCCACTGGCCCAGTGGTCATCCCATGGTGTTCCCCTTGACGGTCTTGTCCGTGGGCCACCAGGATGAATTTCCCCACAGGATTGTCATTGTGATGTCAAGGACCAAAGCCAGAGGTGTAGGTAGGCATGGCTGATAGAAGAGTGAGATGTGTAATCAGCCCTGACCCACAGATGACAGATGGGCCATCCTGCCCGAAATAGCCCTTACTGTGTATGCCAGACTCCGCCACGCTGGTGTGCCACACCAGAACCTGCCCTAGGTTCAGAGTCCCCTTCAGTATACTGTGTCAGGATCACAAATTCAACAATATGTGCATAAGATGAGACTTAAGCTGTCCCTGATGTGTGGTTCTTCTCTAGACGAACTCTTTTCGTGTTGCTGAGACCGTGAACCACTGTTAACACCAGCCAACTTTTAGGAAACGTTTACCACCTGGTTCTGTGCCAGTCTTCTCCTTGTCCTTTCCAGAACAGGTTTGACCAGGTG
>NW_012101477.1:3291058-3310095 GCF_000951045.1 Mandrillus leucophaeus
ACATGCCTATAATTCCAGCTACTCAGGAGGCTGAGGCACACCAGAATCGTTTGAACACAGGAGGTGGAGGTTGCAGTGAGCCAAGATCACGCCCCTGCACTCCAGCCTAGGCTACAGGGTGAGACTATGTCCCTAACAAAAAACAAAACACAGGAGCTGGAAAAAGACAATTGTGGCTGGCCGTGGTGGCTCACACCTGTAATCCTAGCATTTTGTGAGACTGAGGTGGGTGGATCGCTTGAGCCCAGGAGTTGAAGACCAGCCTGGGCAACATGGCAAAAACCTGTCTCGATAACACACACACACACACACACACACGCACACACACACACACACACGCCAGGTGGCATGCGCCAGGAGGTGGAGGTTGCAGTGAGCCGAGATTGTGCTACTGCATTCCAGCCTGTGCTGCAGCCTGGACTGCATTCCAGCCTAAAGACTTAGAATTGTAAGGTGACAGGGCTTTGCATGTCACCTTGTTGCATGTCAGTGGAATACTTTTGAGCGAGGCAGCCTGTGTGGGGGTGGTCAGAGCTATTTCCCACTGGCCCAGTGGTCATCCCATGGTGTTCCCCTTGACGGTCTTGTCCGTGGGCCACCAGGATGAATTTCCCCACAGGATTGTCATTGTGATGTCAAGGACCAAAGCCAGAGGTGTAGGTAGGCATGGCTGATAGAAGAGTGAGATGTGTAATCAGCCCTGACCCACAGATGACAGATGGGCCATCCTGCCCGAAATAGCCCTTACTGTGTATGCCAGACTCCGCCACGCTGGTGTGCCACACCAGAACCTGCCCTAGGTTCAGAGTCCCCTTCAGTATACTGTGTCAGGATCACAAATTCAACAATATGTGCATAAGATGAGACTTTAGCTGTCCCTGATGTGTGGTTCTTCTCTAGACGAACTCTTTTCGTGTTGCTGAGACCGTGAACCACTGTTAACACCAGCCAACTTTTAGGAAACGTTTACCACCTGGTTCTGTGCCAGTCTTCTCCTTGTCCTTTCCAGAACAGGTTTGACCAGGTGACGTCTAGATAGCTCATCCAGGGCTTCTTGATTCTGGCAGAGGAGGTTGATTGGTGCAGTGGGGCCCATGAGAGGTGTCTCCGTCCTGCCAGGAAGCAGGTGGACCATGGTGTTCCACGAGGTCTGTCCTCTGGAGATCTGGGGCTTTGTGTCCCGCAAGAGTGGGTGCATGCAGGTTCCCTGGGCGTGACGTCTGGGAAGTAGACAGAAGTGAGGTGAGGGTGTCTTTGTGCTGGCCCCAGTTTTACCCTCTTTGGGGCCATCATGAACGCATTGGGTTTCTCTTGTGCCTGCTTAGGTTTAGTGTCTTCAGGGATCCCTTATCATTGTTGTGTCTTGGAATATCTGACTCAAAAGCTGGAGGGCTTTGGCATCAAACCTACTTGTATCCTGGTCCTGAACGCCTTACCACCACTCTCTAGCTTTGGTTCTTTTTATGATCCTCAGTTTCCTCATCTGGAGAACAGGAGTACACTGAGGTGATTTTTCTTAAGATCACACAGTCCCTGTCTTCCACGTCCGAAGAACTCTGCCAGCTTCTCATCTGGAGGGTCTTTCCTTTACCTCTCCTGGTTGGGGCAGGTTCCATTTATGTGGGACAAGACGGAAGCTGCTTCATCCTGTGCTCTGCTGTGCCACTGTCCCGGCTCAGGCCATTTTCCAGGCTTCTGACACTGGTCTCCGATTTCAACAAGCCCTGGATCTTTTTCTGCCCCTGTGTGCAAAGTGATTACAGGCTGCTTGTGTCTTGGTTATTGGTAATAAAGGAAAAGTTACAAGGTTTTCCTCCTGTGGAGAGGAACCATTGTCCATTTCAGACGGGACGACCTCAGGGGACTGTGTCAGTGACCCGAGATGGGCTAGACAAGCTGTTAGTACATTCGTCTCCTGAGACCCTGATTCCCCAGGTGTGTTTTCTGTGGGTGAATGTTGTGGTTTCCTGGACTTGCCATAAGCAGTGTCAAGTGCATCAGTCACATCTTGGCTTTTTGTGCCCCGCAGGAGTGTCACACGACTGCTGCCCCATGTGTGTGAGAGGTGTCCTCTGGGAGAGCATGGATTCTGAGGTCCCAGGTAAGTGGGGTTCTGCTCAGTTCCCTAGAGCTCGAGTTCTCTGCAGGCTGTGAGGCCAGAGGTGATTGGGTGCTGAGGGGTGGGGAGCGAGGGCACAGATGAAGGCTGCTTCACTTTGCTCCCGTCTTTGCTTCCTCAGCAGGCAGGGACGGGTTTGGACCCTCTTCTGCCTTCAGGGGCTGCTGCCGAGAAGGTGCTCCCTGAGCTTGATTTGGGCTCTGAGAGTCCTTGAGAAAGACCCTGTGATGTTGAGAGGAAAACCGTGTGTTGGAATGGACAGAGGGGCTGCGTTTCCGATTCAAGCCTGGATTCATACCCAGTGGCTGGCTGAGTGGTCTTCTGTGAGCCTCAGTGGAACAGATAGCCAATGTTGCTACCCTCCAGCCCAGTCTGTCTGTTTGTTTTATTTATTTATTTATTTATTTATTTATTTACTTATTGAGACAGAGTCTCGCTCAGTCGCCCAGACTGGAGTGCAGTGGCGTGATCTCGGCTCACTGCAACCTCCACCTCCCGAGTTCAAGTGATTCTCCTCCCTCAGCCTCCTGAGCGTTTGGGATTACAGGTGCTTGCCATGACGCCTGGCTCGTTTTTTGTATTTTTAGTAGAGATGGGGTTTCACTGTGTTGATCAGGCTGGTCTCGAACTCCTGACCTCTGGTGATCCACCCGCCTCAGCCTCCCAAAGTGCTGGGATTACAGGTGTGAGCCACTGTGCCTGACCAATTTTTATTTTTATTTTTATTTTCTTTTGAGACAGAGTGTCCCTGCGTTGCCCAGGCTGGAGTGCAGTGGCACAATCTTGGCTCACTGCAACCTCCGCTTTCTGGGTTCAAGTGGTTCTCCTGCCTCAGCCTCCCGAGTAGCTGGGATTACAGGTGCCCGCCACCACGCCTGGCTAATTTTTTTTTGTATTTTTAGTAGAGTTGGGGTTTCACCGTATTGGACAGGCTGGTCTGGAACTCCTGACCTCAGATGAGCCACCTGCCTCGGCCCCCCGAAGTGCTGGGATTACAGGCGTGAGCCACCACGCCCGGCCAGCCCAGTCTTTGAGAAGAGCCCCAGGATTCTCAATATTTCTGCCGGTGTTTACCTTCCTTTCAGCTTCTGGCAGGGAGTGGTAAGTGATCTCGGGGAATCAGAAGTCGCACCTGTAATCTTAGGCTGTAAGTCTGCTCGTTGCAATGTCAGCGGTTCTGTTCTAGGTAAGACCATTGCCCAGAATGCTGGCATTGGCCTCCTTTCTGGGCTTGCCCTCTGCGCTTTCTGACCCTGCATTCGAAAGTGATCATGGGCTGCCCGTGCCCTGGTCATTGGTGGTGCAGGGAGAGGAACTGCCGGGAGCACTTCCCCGTGTTTGGAGGGTGCGCTCCTGTCTCTCCCAACCCCCGGAGCTTTCCCACACCTCCTCCCTCCCACCACCTCTTCGATGCCTCCTGGTGCCTGGCATCGTCTACTGAGTTGTGTTGCGCTTCTCCCTGGCCCAGGGCAGGTTAGTGTGAGACGTGAGGGAAGGGTGTGAGGTGAAGGGTTTGGCCTCAAGGAGCAGAAGGGCTGGGTGTGGAGCTGAGACAGGGCAGCCCTGCTCCTTCCTCCCGGAAGCTTTCTCTGCCTCCACACCTCTCCTTCCGCGTCCTTATCCAACCCCCTCTGCACCAAGCTGACCCCACAGAAATTGTTGCCTGACTTGTCTCCTGGCCCTCTTTGCTGTGGTCTTAAGGGTAGTGTCTGAATTTTGTTCCCTACTTTGTTCTGTCTGCCAGATGGTCAGTATTCCGACAGCGTGGGACAAAGGATAAACTGCAGCCTGAGCAACCCCGCCTCTATAAGAACTAAAAATTGGCCATGCGTGGCGGTGCCTGCCCCTGTAGTCCCAAGTACTCAGGAGGTTGAGGCAGGAGGCTCTCTTGAGCCCAGGAGGTCAAGGCGGCAGTGAGCCATAGGCGTGCCACTGCACTCAGCCTGGGCCACAGGGTGAGACCCTGTCTCAAGAAAGAACAACAAGAAAGGGAGAGTCCCTCCATTGTTAGGAGATGGGTTCATTGCATTTTGTGGTGTTGGAGAAAAATACTGAGTCAGCACCTACGTGGGATTGGTGGGAGCAGATTTCCCCTTCAGAGGATTCTGAGGTGACTCAGTTCTGTTGGCCTTGACCTTATATGGCCACTGGGGAGGATTTTCGCCCCAGCTTGTGGGGAAAGGAATCAAGGACCAGAGACAGGCAGGGGAGAATATCACTGAGGGATTTATGGCAGCAGCCTCCACACGGCTTCCCCACAACCTCCTCGGTGCTCGCCAGACGCTGCTGGAGAAACAGCACAGTCAGTCCCAAGAACATCACGGTCCCAGCATCCTCTTGAACTTAGTAACAGTTGGCCTGACAGATGAAGCGGTTGTCATCCCTGCCTTAGAAGTTCTCCAGCCCCCTTTCTTAGAGATGAGCTGCTGTTTCGTTCTGGCTATTCAGGTGAGAACAGTTTAGTCAGCATTTTCGCAACACTGTGTAGAGAGGCCTGGTGAGAGGTGTTGGGACGCAGGAGAGTGGCAGACCGCAGGGCCCAAGGTAAGGTTTCGGGTCCATCTCTGGAACTTTGGCTTTTTGCACCCTATAAAGTCACGTTCCCTTATTTCTGGTGCTTTAGTGGTGATGTAGGGAGAGGTGAGGATGAGAAGAGGGGCCGCATCCCATGGATTCCCAGATCCAGACTCCTCTTCCCTGGGAAACCTGGATTGGAGCTGGCCCTCCTGTGCCTTCAGGGGCTGTGGAGGAGGAGGCCCCTGCAGGGACCTGCCCGGGGCGAGTGCTGGGGCTTTTCCTGCAGTGCAGCAGCAGCAAGTCATAATGGAAAATGGCTGGATTAAGGGCCGTCCGTATCTGGCCCTTAGTTCTTCCTCTGCCACCACCTGGCTCTGACCATTTTCTTTCCAGTTGTAATCAATGGTTTAGATTTATCATAGCGACACTGTAGGGGTCCACAGCCAAATGACTCAGGAAAAATGATGCAGATTGAGTCTGGAGGAATCCCTGTGCCGGCTTCCTCATGCTCTCTCCCTCCCTCAGAAATACGTGGAACCCACTCTCCCCTCAGCAGTGAAAATGCTTTCAGCCTGTGTGCAGTGTTTCTGCCCAGGGAAGCCCAGTAGGGACTCCATGCCCGGGGTTTTTACTGGGAGCTGGTTATGTAGACACCATCGGCCTAGCATGCACCAGAATTCCAGACTTCCAGGAGGAAAACAGGCGCCTGTACCACATTATTTGCATAGAGAGACTGTGTCCAGTGAACAGCTCTGATCAATAAACTGTTGACTGGGAACATCTCTAGAGCCAAGTTCCCAGATACCAGCAAAGGGCCGTCTGACCTGTTTTGAATCTCAATTTCCTGATACAGAAAACAAAGGTAGGGCAGAATTGATTTTTACGGATGTGACCTCATGATCCTGCTCTCTAGTCCCCAGATTTTTCCAGGGCTTTTGTCAGAGGTGTCTCCCCTTTGAGTCCCTTTGGTGGTTAGGTTTTATGGGATTTTGCAGGACAGATGGCAGCTGCAGGAGTCTTGTACTGTCCCTAACTTGGGTCATCCCACAGGCCCTGGTGCCATCCTCCTGCTCTTCCTGACTCTCCTTGTGTCCTTTTCTGCTCCTGCATCCGAAAGTGATCATGGGCTGCCTGTGCCTAGGTCATTGATAGTGCAGGGAGAGGAACACCGGAAGAAGTTGTCCCCGTGTTTGGAGGGTCCACCCTATCCCATCCGAACCCTAAAGCTTTCACACACTCCTGTTTTTCTCCTGCCAGCCCTTGAGGAGTCTGGTGCTTTCTTGGCTGCCACATGAGAGTCAGTGCTGGGGGACATCATGCTTAGGTCTTTCTCAGCTTGACCTCTCTTTGCAGAAACCAGGCTCTGTGTATAGAGGCGTGGATCTGGGTTGTAGAGCATCAGTCCGGCTCATGGGAAGGGAATGTGATGTATAGTGAGTTGTGGTGCATCGCGGTGGATAGCACAGTTTTGAATGAGTGCAATATTGGCATGTACAGTGATATCCACAGAATTTCCATGAAGTAACTTCCTGAAGGTGGTTTCTATAGCACTTGAATAGGAGGGGAGGTGAGGAGCACATGTACCAGGGAAGAGGGGACAACATGAGGGAGACTTTGAGGTTGGGGTGAGCAGGGCTGACCGCGTGTATGTGTGTAACTTGGGGACAGGATAGGGTAACATCTTTACATCTTTACATGTCATTGGCCTGGAATAGGGGGTCCTGAAGGGTTTGTCATAAGAAAGAGAAAGTGTTCATTGCTGCAAGGGCAGCATAGCTGTGTTCTGAGAGGCAAAACACTTCCCTCACTTCCCACCCAAGAGTTTCGCCTGCTTTCTTGCCCCTCTGAGGTGTGCGTTGGTGTCACTCACTGGCCACCGTTCCAGCTCTTAATTCCTCTGCCTTTTGTGCTGGCCTTCAGGGCTCCCCTGAGGGTGACTGGTTCTCAGGTTGGCTGGAGGAATGGGTGGAGTTGTAAGATCAGGAATAAAGCTAGAGAGGGAGGACCAAGTGGAAGTCACTGATGCAGCCGCCTTCTAGCCTACCCCACCCTAATTGAGAGGTCGCTTTTTCCTGTTGAACATGTTGGATAGTGGGATGTGTTATAAGAAGTGATGTGTGTGGCTTCTTGTCATTGCAGGATTGTCAGCTGACCTCTGTCCTGTGGGCCCAGTGGCCCCAGGTGACATTTCTTCAAGAAGAGGCTGAACTGTGGTGCTTGTAAGGTATGAATCTTGGGTGCTTCTCTAGAGAATGCACTGGTGTTCAGGCTGCAAGGACGAAGGCTTTGAGGTCACTAGAAGGGAGGCAGAGGCTGCTTCCCATTGCTTGCTCCTCAACTGAGGCCCACAGGGACATGTGACACCCTCTTTTCCTCCTCTGCCACTCCACTGTGTGAAGCACGGTGGGGTTACAGAGCTCCCCTTGGGCTCTGAGTCATCCTAGTGTGGATTGGCCTAGTTTGTTGAAGTGGGAGGAGTACTGCATTTTGGAGGCAGGCAATTAACTAGTGGTTTTCTCTGGACTTGGTGACAATCTTTGTTATCAAGTGATTTACGGATTTTTTTTTTTTTTTTTTTTGAGACAGGGTCTCACTGTCACCCAGCCTGGAGTGCAGTGGTGCAGTGATGGCTCACTGCAGCCTCGACCTGGGCTCAAGTGATCCTCCACCTCAGCTTCCTGAGTCACTGGGACCACAGGTACATGCTGCTGCACCCAGCTAATTTTTAAAATTTTTCTGTAGAGGCGGAGTCTCACCATGTTGCTCGGGCTTGTTTTGAATTCCTGGGCTCAAGCAATCCTTCCACCTTTTCTTCCCAAAGTGCTGGGATTATGGATAGTAAGCCCATGCCTGGCCGATGTATGGATAGTAGTATCACACAGTCCTAACTTCCTAAGCCAGTGAATTCTCAACGTTTCACCCAGAGTTGATCTTCCCTCTCATTATCTTATGAGGGAAACATTGAAGTAGTGGTTCTCAAACTGTGGTCCCAGAACCAGGCACCATCCCTATTACTTGGGAACTTGTAAGAAGTGCAAGTGCTTAGCCCTGTCCCGACCTACTATATCAGAAGTTTTGGGGCTGGAGCCAGCAATCTGGCTTAACATGCTCTCCAGGTGATTCTTACTCGTGTTCAAGTTTGAGAAATCAAAGCATGTTAGAAATCTTTGAGAATCAGAAGCAGCTGCTGCAATTCTAGGCTGCGAATCTGGTCACTGACTTGTTTCCAGGTCTCTTAGTTTGGGTTCTTCCTAAGCTGCTGGCAATGCCTCCCCTCTCAGCTCACTCACTGCCCTGTTTTGCCCCCTGTATTCGAAAGTGATCGTGGGCTGCCTGTGCCCTGGTCATTGATAGTGCAGGGAGAGGAATCAATGAAAGCACTTCCCCGTGTTTGGAGGGTCCACTCCTGTCCCTTCCAAACTCTGGAGCTTTCGTACATGTCTTTATTCTCATCAGTGATGTTACCTCCTGGTTCCTGGTTGTCATGCCAGACCCCTGTTTCCTCATTAGGGATGGCGCCAGGTTCAACAGGCCGGAGAAGAGACCTGGAGCCAGTGAAGGAAACAGGGTTTATTTGGGGGAACTTCGAGGGCAGTTGGCAGTCTAGTGGTGGTGGGCTGAATGGAAGCACCTCATCCGCTTGTAAAAAGCATGCAGATTATATAGCACCTTCTCCCAGTAACCTCCACATGGCAACCTTCGTTTCCTAAGAAGCCATTGTTATGTCCATCTACCATACACTGGTGCTGTGTGGTTCATTGAGTGCCCCTTGTGCCCAGCATGGTGGAGGGTACTCAGAGGCTAAAGGAAAGGACGGTGAAGCAGAGACCTGCCTCACTGAGTTTATGTCTCTGAGCTGGTTTTGGAGCCACAATAGTGGTTACCCCTTCCTAGAGCTACACGCAGAAGCTCTGTCTGCCTCCCCATCACACTCCTTCCCACCTGTCAGCACTGGTCACACTGTCTGGGGATTCTTGGTTTGCTTCTCATGCCCCCTCTGCTGTGAGCTTCCTCAGGGCAGTGCCTCTGTCTTGTTTCACGTCATGCCTGGTAACTGACATGTTGCACCTGGACACAAAGTAAATGAGAAGACACATTGTTGTAAGGTGACAAGGCTTATCCCATTGAGCAGTGCTGGGGTTAAAAATGTCCTAGAGCAAGCCAGCTGTTACAGTCCACCTTCAGTCCTGGCCGTGAGCAGCGTCCGTGGTCCACCAGGGGTGGATTTTCCCTCTGGCCTTAGATTACAGTGGCAAGGGCTGGAGTAGTAATTGAGGGAGACAATGTGCGGTATAGTCAGATGTATGAACACAGCTCTTACACACTAGATGGTGGGCGTGGGGCTCTCCCACCCCACCTGTTCGTTACCCATCCCAGGTCTGTGCTGATCACTGCCAGACATAGCCTGCTCCAAAAGCCTTCTGACCTCGGCATCCTTTTGTTTTTAATTTTTATTTTTAAGACAGAGTCTCGCTCTGTTGCCCAGGCTGGAGTGCAGTGGTGCAAACACAGCTCACTGCAACCTCTGCCTCCCGGGTTCAGTGATTCTTGCGCTTCAGTCTCCCGAGTAGCTGGGATTAAAGATGTACACCACCATGCCCAGCTAATTTTTGTATTTTTAGTAGAGATAGGGTTTCACTATGTTGGCCAGGCTGGTCTCATGTGATCCACTTGCCTCAGCCTCCCAAAGTGTTGGGATTACAGGCAGGAGCCACCACACCCAACCTGTTGTTAAAATTTTTATTGTCTATATTTGAAGTTTACAACATGATGTTATAGAATAATGGGACGGATATAGATAGCACGGTGGTTACTGTGGTGAAGCCGATGAACATATCTGGCATCTCACATAGTCACCGTTTTTAATGTGTGTGAGGAGCAGCTGAAATCTACTTAACAGAAATCCCTTATGTTGTGCATGAGCCATCTAAACTTACTCATCCTGTGTATCTGCTACTTGGTGTCCTTTGACCTACATCTCCTTATTTCCTCCAGCTCATGCCCATGATAATCGCCATTTTATTCTCTATCTGTGTATGCTTGACCTTTTTTTAATTTTTTTTTTTAACATTGCACACATAAGTGAGATATGCACTGTTTGTCTGTGTCTAGTTTATTTCGTTTAACATAGTATCCTCCAGGTCCATCCATGTTGTGGCAAATGACAGGATCTTTCTCTCTCTCTCTCTCTCTCTTTTTTTTTTTTTTTTTTTGAGACCAGGTCTCCCTCTGTTACCTGGGCTTAAGTGACCCTCCCACCTCATCCCCCTGGGTAGATGGGACTGCAGGTACATGCCACCATGCCTGGTTAATTTTTGTATTTTTTTTACAGATGGGGTTTCACGATGTTGCCCAGGCTGGTCTCCAACTCCTGGGCTCAAACCATCCTTCTGCCTTGGCCTCCAAAAGTGCTGGGATTATAGGCATGGGCCACCATGCCTAGCCCAGGGTCGTCGTCGTCGCCTTCTTTTTTTTTTTTTTTTTTTTTTTTCTGAACTGGAGTTTTGCTCTTGTAGCCCAGGCTGGAGTGCAGTGGCACAGTCTCAGCTCACTGCAACCTCCGCCTCCAGGTTCAAGTGATTCTCCTGCCTCAGCCTCCCGAGTAGCTGGGATTACAGGTATGTGCCACCACGCCCGGCTAATTTTTTGTATTTTTAGTAGAGATAGGGTTTCACCATGTTGGTCAGTCTGGTCTTGAACTCCTGACCTCAGGTGATCCACCCACTTCGGCCTCCCAAAGTACTGGGATTACAGGTGTGAGCCACCGCGCCCGGCCAAGGGTCTTCTTTTTATGGGTGAATGTTTTGTTTTTTTTGTGTGTGTGTGTGTGTGTGTGTGTGTGTATGCCACATTTTCTTTTTCCATTCATCTGTTGATGGTGACTTAGATTGTTTCTGTATCTTGGTGATTGGTAGTAATGCCGCAGTGAATATTGGAGTGCAGATGTCTTTGTGAGGTGTGATTTGATCTCTGTTGAGTATGTGTCCAGAAAAGGGATAGCTGGGTCTATTTAATGTATACTGATAAGCAGCACACAGCGGGCACATCAGTTAGCATAGATGCCATTTCTCTCACAGTCTGCCGACCCCTTCCTAGAGTTACGTTTTTCTTGTTCCTGAGACAATAATGTGGCTGTAAGTACTAACAGAGACAGTGGCATTTGTGGGATGCTTATGATCTCCCAGCCCCTGTGTTAAGTGTTCTCTGTGTCTGTTTCAGGTGGGTCCGCTGTGTGCCGAGGCTCCATGGGATGTGTCGTCTTCATAGCAGCAGGGCTCTGGACCATGGGTCCCTAAGGTGAGATTTTTAGACTGTTGTCTGGAATATGTTTTTTTGCATCCTACAGAGTCATATGCTATTCCTGGGGCTTGGATGATGTAGGGGAAACAAGGTAAAAGTGGTATCCCGTGGTTCCCCGTTCTGTCCTGCTGTGAGGCTGTCTTCTCACATGCCTTCAGTGGCTGTTGCAGAGGAAGGGCCTCCAGAAATCTGGATGGGTAAAGTGAGTTCCCTGGGGGAACCTTCCTCCCTGCTTGAGCGCTGGTGTCCGCAGTATGCTGTGATCTGGATTAGCAGTGAGTTTTTCATTCGGGGTGTGCATGTATGATGTTAGGACCACATGCTCCTGACCTTTTCCAACCCAAAAGCATTTCCATTTTTTAAATGCTGAAAGTGTCTTGACTCCTTTTGGGGTCTTAGAAGTACACACAGTGGCCGTGGCTAGGCCTCTGCTCAGCTCAGCTGCTCTCCCTGTCTCAGGCCATTCCTCAGGCCCTTGACACCAGCCTCCCTCCCTTGCTGGCTCTCTTCTGTCCTTCCCTGTTCTTGTATCCAAAAATGACCATGGGGTTGCCTGTGCCCCGATCATTCATAGTGCAGGGGTAGGAGTGCTAAGAGATGTTTTCCCTGCGTTGGCCCAGCCTTCCCTTTCAAACCCTGGAGCTTTCCCATGCTGCAGCCTTTTTCCTGCCAGCCCTTCAGAGCTTGGGCCTTTGTAGGCCCGTGTGATATGATGACTAGACCCACCCGCTGACTTCTGAGGGTTCATTTTGTCTTTTCATGTTAGGGATCCTCCTGCCAGAAACCAGTCTGCATTTCTCTTTGGGCCCCACGCTGGCATGAATTCAGATAGCAGTGAAGGGCACACGTGAGAATTGTGAATCACGGGCTTTGTTTCATGAAATGTGAAATCCGTATTGTTTCTCCAGGCGCTATCAGTAATGTCGAATAAATGGAGAAAGTTGTAGGTGGGACTAGGAAAGCTGTATTCCTGTGGATCACTCTAGCTGGTCATTTGCCCCGATTGTGAACTGTTTGAAAGAAAAACAGAACTAAGATGTTTGTCCTTTTGTGTCCTTTCTGTTGGGATTTTTAATTTGGTGTGCCTGAATGAGGAGCTTTGCCCTGCTTGAATGGGACCCCTCTCCGTGGTGTCAGCTTGGGGAGGAGGAGATGGCCCTGGAGACTAAATACTTGTATGCTTTCTTACCCTCTTAGGTCTCAGCCTTAGATTCAAGGACAGTCCAAGGAAGTCCTAAGACCATGGAGTTGGTGACCTGGGATCTGGGTTTGCTGGTATTTCTTACCATGGTGAGTTGATGCCAAGAGCTGGAACCCACAGCCAGAGGCCCGACTGGTCTGTGCTTATGCAGATGGGAACTTTGAATCACTGGTCTCACTTGTTCTCTGTTGCAGAATCTCTTGGTGGTGTTTATGGACACCAGAGGGGCAGAGAATAGAGAGTGAGGCCACCACATGAAGCGTCATGTGGTGCTCCCTGCTGCCTGCTTAGAGCTGCTCCCTGCTGCCTGCTTAGAGCACCCCGGATCCACTGTTCAATCTGCACAAGATTCGGGGTCCAGACATGGGAGACTTCAGCTGCCTCGGAGGACCGTGGACAGGGAAGGCCAGCCCTGCATCCCTCTGGCCATGCCTGGAATGACTTTAATAACTAAGAGTTTTATTCCTGAATTTGTAGCTGTCGTTCACTTTTTACCCACCCATTCAATAAACCTTACAGAATTGCTCCATCTGCCTCTTAAATCAGTGACAACCCGTGAGCCTGCAAGACTGGCTTTGGAGAAGGTAGGCCATAGGCCAGATCTGATTTTCACTCTTGGAGCCTTTCCTATTCTTCATGCATATGTTCTGGAGACTGGACTCAGAGGTTATTGTTCGAGGTGCACATTTGGAACTAGGAGGTGAACAAGTGCTGATAGTTGGTTCACATTTAGGCATTTAGGACCCATGAGAATTGAGGGCATTGCAGAATAGTCAGGGTAGATTATGAAGTGAGACAGGTCCGATGTCATTCAGGAAGGCTGGAGTGTCCTGGATGACCTGGCTCATAAGTAAATGCCTACTTATGAGATCAACTATCCCAGTTTGCCTGAGATTGAGGGGTTTCCCAGAAAGTGGGTTTTTCATTGCTAAACCCAGGGAGATCCTGAGCAAACTGGGGCGAGTTGGTCAGCATGTGTGGGATGTAAAAGCCATGGTGTCAACTTGAGAGCCAGGTTATGGGGTAACACTGGGAGTAGGGTGAACGTGGAGCAGCTGCCGTTGATGGAACTGAGGGGTTCCCTTACAGTCAGGCTTTGGAGATTAGGGTACAGTCAGTTATTGCAAGGGCTAGGCATGGTGCCTTGTGCCTGTATTACTAGCACTTTGGGAGGCCAAGGTGGGATGATTTCTTGAGGCCAGGAGATCAAAACCAGCCTAGGCAACAGATCCCGTCTCCACAAAAATTAGCCAGGCACGGTAGTGCACTCCTGTAGTCCCAGCTACTCAGGAGGCTGAGGCAGGAGGAGTGCTTGAGCCCAGGAGTTTGAGGATTCAATGAGTTAATGATGGCACCACTGCAGCCCAGCCTGGGTGGCAGAGTGAGACCTGTTTTTAAGAGAAAGAAAAACTGCAGCAATGACATTATCTAAGGATGTGCATGTGTGAACTCTCATCTCTTGATTTACAGAGGGAGGAATCTACACATGTCCCAAGGGCCATGGTGAAAAGCTGCAGTTAATCTCCCCATTTGAAGTTAAAACCACCTTGGCTGGAGCTGGGGCAAAAATCAGGCTGGTAAGCCTGTCTTGATGAATTTGGCACATTAATGGTCTGCCAGGCATTCTTTTTTTTTTTTTTTCTTCTTGTTGTTTTTTGTTTTTGAGACAGTCACACTGTTGCCCAGGCTGGAGTGTGATCTTGGCTCACTGCAATCTCTGCCTCCCAGATTCAAGCGCTGCCTGTGCCTCAGCCTCCTAAGTAACTGGGACTATGCGCATGTGCTGCAACGCCCAGCTAATTTGTGTATTTTTAGTAGAGACAGGGTTTTGCCTTGTTGGTCAGCTGGTCTTGAACTCCTGACCTCAAGTAAACCGCCCGCCTTGGCCTTCCAAAGTGTTGAGATTACAGATGTGAACCACCATGCCTGGCCTAAGGGGCAGGTGTTCTTGATGTTTAAAGGCACCACACCACCAGTCGGTTCCCTGCAGAAGGATCCAGAAATCACAGGTCCTTTTTCTGTGTTGGCCTTTGAGGACCATCCTCTGACTTCTGTTTGCCACCTTTAGCCAACTGGCTGTGGCTGCTTGAACAGATGCCAGGGGAAGGAATCTGGGTCCACTTGAGGAAGCTGTAACTGATGACTGATGTCTGCCACAGTGGAGGGGATAGCAGTAGAATACAGGCCAGTGCCTAAGTCTGCATATTTCATCTGGCATTAGATCATCATGTGTGCCTCTTGCCACTGTTGCATGTGAGGCAGGAGCCATCCCAGGTCTTCAGGGCCTGAAGAACTCTGAGAAGGGCAGTCCATTGACCAAGGTGGCCCAAGAGCCAGGATTAGGTCAAGGAGGCGTGGCCCTTGCTGGGCTGTGTGCTGAGTATGAGGGCCTGGGGAAGCAGCTGGTGGGACACTCCACAGCAGAACTGAGAGGAGAATGGAAAGCTGGGAGAGTGAGGCTCGTTCGCTCAAAAAGCATTGTGCATTTACTTGGGAGCCAGACGCTAAGCTAGAGGAAAGGATACTAGGTGAGTAAGGCAGTTTGTGCCCTCAAGGAGATCCCAGCCCAGATAAGTATATGTAGCTGTATTTTAGAGGCTTCGTTCCAGACCACTGCAATAAAGTGAATTGCACACATTTTCTGGTTTCCCACTGCATTAAAGTTATTTTAGCCAGGTGTGGTGGCACATGCACCTGTAGTCCCAGCTACTCTAGAGGCTAAGGCAGAGGATTGCTCGAGCCCAGGAGTTCAAAGCCAGCCTGGACAACATAGTGAAGACCCTTGTGTAAAAAAATTAAGTTTATACTATAGTGTAGTTTATTAACTGTGCAATAGCATTATGTCCAAAACTATAAATACCGTAATTTAAAAATATGAAAGAATGCTAATGGTTATCTTTAATCTCAGCTGCTTGGGAAGCTGAGCTTTGCACCAACATGCCCAGCTAATTTTTGTTCTTTTTTTTTGAGATGGAGTCTTGCTCTGTTACCCAGGCTGGAGTGCAGTGGTGAGATCTCGGCTCACTGCAACTTCCACCTCTCGGGTTCAAGCAATTATCTGCCTCAGCCTCCCAAGTAGCTGGAATTACAGGCACTCATCACCATGCCTGGCTATTGTATTTTTAGTAGAGATGGGGTTTCACTGTCTGGCCAGGCTGGTCTTGAACTCCTGACCTCGTGATACACCCACCTTGGCCTCCAAAAGTGCTGGGATTACAGGTGTGAGCCACCGTGCCCAGCTGCTTATTAATTTTTGTAAGAGACAGGGTCTTGCTATGTTGAGACCCTGTCTGGTCTCAAACTCCTCCTAGGCTCAAGCTATCCTTTCACCTTGACCTCCAAAGTACTGGGATTACAGGTATCAGCTACCACGCCTCGTCCCCTTTGTGGAATGTTAATGTCTCCAGTCCTTTGCCTCCAGAGCTCTCCGATGCCTTTAAAACGATGGTTTTCTATTTTATCCACCCTTTCCAGTTCTTAGCAGGAACACTGGCCTGTCAACTACTCCCTTCTATTTAGAGGCAGAAGTCTTGACGTTAGCAATTTTTATTTAAATTTTTTTTTCTTTTTTTTCCTGTTTGGAGAATGGATTATACCATGGCAAGAGTGGAAGCAGGGTGACCAGTTGGAAGATTATGGCAGTTGTGTAGGTGAGAGATATTGGTGACTTGGACTAGGGAGATAGAGGTAGACAGCAAGATAGATATCTATGTTCCAAGAGAGAAAGGTGAAGATACAATTTTAGGTGAATGAAGCTCAGAGCAGGGAAGTATGTAAAATGTGATATACCATTTTTTTTTTTTTTGGTTAAAAGAAGATTTATTTGAAACCAGCCTGGCCAACATGGTGAAACCTCATCTCTACTGGAAATACAAAAATTAGCCAGGTGTGGTGGCGGGCACCTGTAATCTCAGCTGTTCAGGAGGCTGAAGCAGGAGAATCGCTTGAACCTGGGAGGTGGAGGTTCCAGTGAGCTGAGATCGCACTATTGCACTCCAGCCTGGGCAATAGGAGTGAAACTCCATCTCAAAAAACAAAAAAGAAGATTTGTATGTATATATGCAAATTGGGGTGATATATTTTTTATTTTAACATGCCTTTCTCTTTTTTCTTTCCCAGAACATCATAGTTTCTCTAATATACTGTGAGCATCCTTTTGGCTAGGGGGAGATTTGAATGCCAAGGAAGACCACAGTGTCCGTCAGCCTTTACCATTCAAAAATAGGATTATGCAATAGGATAACAGCCTTGCAAGGCAGGGTTCTTCAATTTTGTTTTTAATTTTAATTATTGCTCCTTTATAACCAGTAAGCAAACTTGGAGAATCTATTCCCATAACATTTTTCAGGGATGTGAAGTAGACACTTTTGTCTACCATTAAGGCTTAGCTGGAGTCAGAAAGAATAAAGATGTAATTAGGGACCACAAAAGGTTTTTTTACCTGATGCTTTTTTTTTTTTTAAAGGATTAAGGAAGAAGAAGGGGAACAGAGAAGCAGATGACAAGAGGCTCACATGGGTGTCCCAATTTCCCTTCTCTGGACTTTGACTTGGAGAGGGTGCAAGCATATTAGAGAGAACACTGAGAACAAGACAGGAGACCTTGACTTTGCTTCCCATTTAGCACTGCAGGAGGCCACCTCTTGAATTGCCCCCTGCCCTAAACTGTGGTATAGCCATGGCAACGGGACAGCTTGGTGTGGGTGGGCAGAGGGAGGTATCTTCGCCAGCTTGGGCTGCCATAACAAAATTCCATAGATTGGGTGATTTAAACAACAGAAGTTAATTTTCTCAAAGTTCTGGGGGCCAGGAAGTCCAAAATCAAGGTGCTGGCTGATTCAGTTTCTGATGAGAGCTCTCTTCCTGGCTTGCAGATGGCCGCCTTGCTGTGTCCTCCTATGGTGGAGAGAGAGAGAATGGCCTCCCTGGTGTCTCTTCTTATAAGGGCACTAATTCTATCAGATTATGGCTCCACCCTTATGACCTCATTTAACCTTAATTACCTCCTTAAAGGCCCTATCTATAGATACAGTTACATTGAGGGTTAGGCTTTGTATTAGTCTGTTCTCATGCTGCTAATAAAGACATACCCGAGACTGAGTAATTTATAAAGGAAGGAGGTTTAAATGATTCACAGTTCCCACACGGCTGGGGAGGCCTCACAATCATGGGGAAAGGTGAATAAGGAGCAAAGTCACGTCTCACTAATGGTGGCAGGCAAGAGAGCTTGTTCAGGGGAACTCAACGTTTATAAAACCATCCGATCTCCTGAGACTACCATGAGAACAGTATGGAGGAAACCACCCCCTTGATTCAGTTGTCTCCACCTGGCCCTTCCTTTGACACATGGGGATTATAATGCAGGGTGAGATTTGGGTGGGGACACAGCCAAACCATATCAGGCTTCAATATGTGACTTTTGAGGGTACAAAGTTCAGTCCATAGCAATTCAGTCCTTTGGACTTTAGCATCCCGGAGCTGCCCTGGGATCCTGAATGGTCTATGTCAACCCAGAGGTGGCTGAGGATGTGGCTGAAGAGTTTCCTAGCAGGGACTACAGTACCAGAATGAGGTACCAGATCTGCACCCTGCTTAAAAATCCAGCATGTGCCCTGGCGAATTGCTGGCACTTGGCAAATATTTATTGAAACGAGCCGTTGGGCTGTATCTTCTTTTTGCATGTGTTATAGGAGTATCCCTTGTTCTCTACCCTTCAGAAGTCACCCTTTCCTTGAACATCCTCTGAATATCAGCCCCAGATGTGTAGGAAGTCCGTTTGAGTCTTCAGTAAATGCTGATATGTTCTCTTTTTCTTTGAGATATAGTCTCGCCGTTGACGCCCAGGCTGGAGTACTCTGGCGTGATCTTTGCCCACTGCAACCTCCGCCGCCTGGGCTCAAGCGATTCTCCTGCTTCAGCCTCCTGAGTAGCTGGGACTACAGACGTGCACCCCACACTCAGCTAATTTTTGTATTTTTAGTAGAGACGAGGTTTCACCGTGTTGGCCAGGCTGGTCTCAAACTCCTGACCTCAGATGATCCGCCCGCCTTGGCCTCCCAAGGTGCTGGGATTACAGGCGAGAGCCGCTGCACCCGACCAATGCTGATGTGTTCTAACAAATCCATCCCGGTGGCTGTTTGTTGTATTTTTCTCTGAATAGCTCCATTGCTCCAGGCCTCTCTGTGGTATCCTATGGCTTTCACCTTTTCTCCCACTGCTGTTCTTATCCTATGCCATTTTGCCCCAAACATTCTTATGATCAATTAAAGCTGGCCCCAGGACAGCACAGGCTCTACACTCTGGCCCGGATTTGTTTCTGCCTCAGAAATACATGCTGTCATGGTCGTCAAGATGTCTCCTAGCTCATCCAGGCAGGTCTGCTTTCAGAGGTTCCACTGGGAGTTTAACAGTGTTCTGGAGCTTGATCATCTCCCACCCTGGTCATCTCTCAAAAGATGTTGCAACCCACCTGAGCGCTTAGATCAAATCCCAGTGGCTTCTGAGAAGGTGTTGCTGGTTTGTGAGGGAGAAGGGATGGGAGAGGATGGTGAGAAAGAGAAGATGCTAGGAAGTGAAATAAGAAGAAAAGAGGAAAAGATATTACCATTTAATTCAACTCAGGGCCGGGTGCAGCGGCTCATGCCTGTAATCCTAGCACTTTGGGAGGCCGTGGTGGGTGGTTTGCCTGAGAAGACCAGCCTGGCCAACATGGTGAAACTCTGGCCCCAACAAAAAGTACAAAAAAATTAGCTGGTGTGATGGTGTGTGTCTGTAATCTCAGGTACTCAGAAGGCTGAGGCCCGAGAATCACTTGAACCCAGGAGGCAGAGGTTGCAGTGAACCACAATCACACCACTTCACTCCAGCCTGGGTGACAAAGTGAGATTCTGTCTCAAAAAAA